>NC_056735.1:1426289588-1426589588 GCF_019279795.1 Protopterus annectens | reverse complement strand
ATTTAAAAGAACCCAAGTGTCAGCTGTACATAAATATTTTGCATAAACATAAAACTGAAACTTATTCTTAGCAACAAATTAAACACAACTACAAAGTATAAGATTTTAATCTTAAAATGCTCCCAATGGAAATATGATCATTTAGACCAGGTGCATTGGTGGCATTTAATGTGAATTGTCAATGCAACTCACATTCCTCAATAAGGTCTACCCACGGCCCGCCCCTTGGATTTTTCGTTATATGATCAAGGCCAAGAAACAAAAAATAAAGATCAGAAAACTGTGCCACATGCTTTGCTAATGAATTCTTAACATGTTGCTTCCTAATGTCCAAGTCATGTTCATAAACACGTTCTTTTAACTTTCTTTGGGTTTTTCCAACATAAAACTATCACATTTCTGCCGCAATACAAGACAGATGACACCTTCAGTGTTACAATTACAATGAAAAGTGGCTTTAAATTTCATTTTGTTAACTACAGATGTGCCCACTAAAATGTGTTTACATTGGCTACAAAAAACACATATTTCAGATGAAAGCACTTAATCATTCAAGTTTTAATTGGCGTGTCATTATTAAAAAGTTTAACTCATCTTCTCCTGGTACTGTTTTGATCTTGTACATTTTGGATTGAGTACTCATGGTTTGTGACTGGGTTCTTAGTTAGGAAATAATACAAAAAAAGCCATATATCTTGTATCTGTATATCAGTGAAGATAAAAGGAATACTGTACTTGGCAGTGTCAAAGATCAAGTCCAAAAGAAGGATGGCTCTGAGGTGTACAAGGACGGAGCCTTAACTATGCTCTAGATAAACTTGTTTTAATAAGTTGAATGGGTCCAGGAGGAGTCGATCAGTGAACATACCAATGAGTGGATGATGGTGGATGACTAACTTGGGGGAAAGTAGGCAGTCCAGTGTGCTTTGATGCTGGCTCCTATGGTGAAGTGGAAATTCAGTTCATATGGGCACAGGATATGTGGCTGGCACGGCCAAGCTAAATGAGCAGTAGTCTTCCTGAAGGCATGAAGGGGACCATACACATCCTCATATATGGGAAAGCATAGGATGTCCTTGTCCAAGCCAGCATGTACATAAGTCACCTCGAAGTGAAGACTTGGGCCATCAACAGAAAATTGTGACGGCTGCCTGGATAACAGTTTCCCATGATCACCTCTTCCACATGGGGGGACTAAATGGGGGGGGGGGGGTTCGTATGCGAATACCAACACAGAGATGTGTGAAATTCTGTGATTTGTGGTTGACATTAACAGAGCATTATTGGATAATGTTACTGGTCATTTACATGTACAACAGCAAAAAGGAGAGGTGTTCCATGCTCCTTCCAGCTCTTCTGATGTGTCATGAAAGCCAGCATATTAAACAAGGGTAAGAGATAATGTTCCATGACAAATCAGTTCAATTTTGATGGAACACTACTAACAGAATCCAATGTTCCACTTAGTATGAACTTGCATAATAAAATATTCAAAGGTTTCCCTTGAGTAAGAAAAAGTACAAAACTTTATTAAAAACATTTTATCCATAAGCCCGGCACATTCTGAGGAGCCCGAAAAGGAGCAGGAGGACATAACACAATAGCTGTGCTGCAGTCTGCAGGTACGTGGCTGCAACTGTTAGCATCTGAAGCATCCTTCAAAATGACTATGTGTAGGTGCTTATAAATTAATCTTTTTTCAAAAAGAATGAAGAAAAGAACCACTCGGAAGAGAAATGTTGCCACCACTTCTGACAAAGTAAACACTGAAGCTAAACCAATACACTTTACAAAAGACCTACAATTACAGTCATCCCTGCTTTGGTAAGAATACAGATGCACCAAATTTCTTTCAGGGCACTATATTACAATTTACAGTACTATGTTCTGATATGCCTATATTGTTATTACATCTGAGAGAATAAAACCAGAATGGAGGTGTGGTCTCTTCTACAGAAATCATTACTCTTCAACAGACTAGGAATCTTAATGTCACTTCAGCTTCAGCAACAAATGCTGACAGATGTTGAGCAGCACATATGTATACCTCAAACTGTGCAGAATGAATCAACATATTACTCAGGCACTGTTCCCGTTATTAATCCTAAAACTTGTATGCAGTCTGTTAAATGTGCAAAGAGCAGTAAAGTTTCCATTGTGTATGATAAATTTCCTAATGACCAAGCTTTACCGGTATTTTCGGTGGAAAGCAGTGATAGGGAAGAGGCCTGTTTGGCTACACCTGCCTGGGCTTGGCTTTTCTTCAGGTCTGGAGCTGACAATTGGTGCCACTTACGCTTCTGCTATTTCACCCTCAGACTTACTTCAGCACATGCTTCCTGCCAGTGAGTAGACTGAGGTATCCTGGTACAGTATGACACTGCTGCTGAGAGGTATATTAACTTAAGCTCCAATTCAATTCCCAGTTTCAACATGCCCATACCTTTAGACATCCAATGGACAGACGTCTAATTGGGACATTCAACTTATTGTCCTGCATCTCTGGTGACTCAGTCATTGTCCCCTGCCTATTCCCACTTAGAACAATGCATCTTTTCATGTCTCCAGCATTCACCAGGGATCTAATGTGAGGAGGGCTGTAGCACCTACCCTTACTATATTGTTTTCCAAATAAAACAGAAAGTATTGTCCCTTAAGAAGTCAAAATACAAGATGTTTTTATATGCAGAAGTTTTCATTTTGACTATCTAGTCAAGGAATTTGTTTTACAGTCTTTATTTTCAACTAACAGCTTCATTTCATGATATCACAGGTTACATTATAAACTCAACAATATAAACTTAATTTAAAAGTCAAAAAGACTTTAAAGGTTAGGAGACTACTTGTGGAGAAATGTTATTCTGCTATTCATAAAATAAAATAAAAAGAAATTATAGCTTAAAACTAGTTCTATCATTTCCATTAGCAACCCAATCATATTATTTGTAAACTGTCTAGTTCTTAATAATTCCAACCTAGCCATCTTCATTCCTTCCTTATTAAACCTATTAAACAACCTTTTGTATCTAAAGGAGGTGTGGAGGCATCCACGAGTGCTCACTCAACAACAAATGTGAGCAGTACTAGAAATGCCGAAACCATAGAAACAGATCCCCAAGTTGCAGTATAGTATGCATTTTCACAGGTAGGTAAAATGAATGAGCTCTTACAGGATGAAATGTTTTACAAAAAAATTAGTATGAAAGAAGTCAAAAAAGGCTACACTATGATAGATTCTTGTATACTGGAACAATTGATGAAAATATAAGAAAGTTTTTGACAAATGCCAATCCAAAAATAAGTAAAATATATAGAATCCCTGAAGTACACAAAAATTTAAATGACCCCCATTAAGATGCATTGTAGCTAGTGCAAATAGCAAAACAGAAGGCTTATCAGTCTTTGTTGACAGACATTTACAAAAGGCAGTTTCTTCCAGTTCAACTTATATTAAAGATAGTTTTGATTTTATTAAAAAACTAGAGGAAGTTATGGTTGATAAGTCAGATATTTTAGTGACATTAGATGTCAAGTCGCTTTATACCATGATTCCTAATAAAGAAGGAATGCAGATGGTTAAGTTGGAATTATTAAGAACTAGACAGTTTACAAATAATATGATTGGGTTGCTAATGGAAATGATATAACTAGTTTTAAGCTATAATTTCTTTTTCTTTTATGATGATATATATGTACAAGTTAATAGTGTGGCGATGGCAGCTTCCCTAGCCCCAAGTTATGCTAATGTTTTTATGCAAGGGTGGGAAGTAACTCATATAATGGAAAGTAAATATAATGAAAAATAAATCAAAAAATGGCATGTTTTATTGATGATGTGTTTCTTGTATGGAAAGGAACTTCAAATGAGTTGCAAAATTTCATTGATTATATTAATAATGTATGTACATACTTGAAATTTACATATGAATATAATTATAATGTAATAAATTACTTGGATTTAATGATTTTAAAGACAATAGGAAGTTGGTAGCTAACATATATAAAAAAGAGGTTCAGAACAACAGTTATTTACATTTTTCCAGTATGCACCCTAGGCAAACTAAACTAAATGTGATGAAAGGCCAATTGAATAGAATAAATTGTTTGACTAAGAATGATGATAACTTTTCTGAAGAAGCAAAGTCCTTCTGTGTAGTAAAATAGTTAAAAGAGGTTACCCCAGTGGAGAAGTAAATAAATTAATCCAAGAACAAATGGATATGAGAATGGGTAAAATAAGTATTGGTGAAAATAAAAAAGGTCAGTATGAATATAAAAGAGCGATGGGCGATGGCTATACAAAATAGTGCAGACTCTCAAGCCATAAAAAATTTTGTCATAAATAATTGGGGACTGTTCAAGGCAAATAGTGAACTGATTAGTAAAGTAGGGGCCAACCCTATATTTGTTCAAAAGAAAGCTAAACGTTTTAAAAATTATTTTCAAGGTAAACTAAGTAAAAAGAATCTAACTGAATATAGAAATGGTATGATAAAATGTTACAACTGTAACGTGTAATTTGTTATATACAGAAGGGAATAAAGTAACAATAGGGAATAACAAAATCAAAATACCATGTTTATTTAATTGTAAATCAAAGAATGTGATCTACCCTATTATTTGCACTGAGTGTAAAAGTTTCTATGTAGGGAGAACTACTAGGGAATTAAACAGAAGAATATATGAACATAAATATGCCATTCATATAGGAGATACAAAAAATGTCATGCGTAAACATTACAAAGGTAGCAACTGTAAGGTAGATTATAAATTTCTAGTATTAGAAGCCTTGGTTAATACCACTAAAATTATTAATATAGAAGAAGAACTTGGCTGGCTTGAATATTGCTGGCAGGTTAGATTAAATGCATGTTTTCCACCTGGACTAAATAATAGGGAAGAGTTTACCATGTACTTAAAAAGAAAGGGGTTAAAACATTAGGGGTAGCGTAGGTATTAAAAGTTAGGTCATGTTATGTTATTTTAAGCTGTTTTTATTTTTTGCCAGGAAGTCAGTGAATATCATGTGATACATCATGTGACTTAAGAGGTGTATTTAAAGTGTGTTACGTGATGTTTATTTCAGTCTGAAGAAGTCTCTTACTGTGATTGTTATTGGGACACGAAAGCGCTTACTGATATTATGTACCATGAATTAAAAGTGAAATGAAGGTCATCCAGCTGTGTTCTGCATTTTTTGTGTACCCATGCAACTTGAGCAACAATCTGATGATTTCTAATACCTTTGGCTCATGAGACTGAAACCAAATTTAAAGAAGAGGGAAGTTATTTCTAATACTATCAACATCTACTACTGTAATTAGGCAACCACATTCACTGCTGTCCTGGTCAGGTTCAGCGTCTCCAGATAACTCTAATGGTAGAAGGGAGACGAGGGACAGTAGAAGAGCTATTTTAGTTAGTTTGTGAATATGACAGAGTAGAAAACATTTTGTGGGGTTTAAATAAACCCACCCCCCCCTTTGGGAAGACCAGAAGTGATATCAGTAAGTGGTGTAACCAGAGAGGTAGGTGGTTTTGGGAAGGGGAAATGTCAGCACAACTCCTTTAAACAAAAGTAGTTAGACTCAGTAGAGTATTTTGGTACACAAAAAATGCAACAGATCTGCAATGGAAAGAAAGATATTGCACACAAAAAAGAAGAGGATTAGTTATCAAAGTTATGTTCTCAAAATCCAATCAGATTACACAGGTATATGGCAGATTTTAAATAGATCACATTACTCTGCAACTACAAGTGAAGAAATACCTGTGCTCTTTGAAAATTCACTGTGAACATGCAGCAACTACTGCTTTAAGTCATTACCACACTGAAAACTTCCTAAAATCAGAGCTGCTGAAGCATTAAATTGATTCCCTGGCCCCAGAAGAATAGTATCTGCTAAACTCAAATTGTTAGCCAGTTCATTTTGGTAAGTACACAAAAGCAATTCAAATAAGTCAACTAAAAAAATAATTAAATATCCATAAAAACAACATTAAAAGTCAAAGCTATCACAGGGACACTTACAGTTTACCATTCATCTCAGGTACTTCATATCCATCACCTCTAGTTTCTTTAGCCACTCTGTCTTTACTGCCCAAGTTTCTGTACCATACAGAAGTACTGATTGCACTACTGCTTTGTTCAACTTACTTGTCAGTTTCTTTATCATGCTTTTGTACACTACCCATGACACTCTATGCCAGTTGGCTGCAGCCCCTCTGATTTTAGCTTTGACCTCCTCATTCAGACTTCCCTTCTCCTTAGCCATCCCTGTCAGATACTTGAAACTATTAACCTGCTACACTATTTTCCCTTCTTGTCAAGTCTCATCATCTTCAGATTTCCCCTATTTGCTGTCATCAGAATTGCCTTATCTGTACTCAGTTTCGTCTTATCCACACCCCCACCAGGGACAACAATATCCTAGATCTAGTCATTACCAACATGAGTGACCGGTGTTCCACACCTAAAGTCAATGCCTCATTGGTCCAATCCGACCATAAGCGAATTACCCTAGATATCCACATCCTGCCCCCACCCACCATTAAGGAAACCATGGTAAAAAATTTCTCCAAAGCCAACTTCATGCTTCTTAAGACAGAAGTGGTGAACTTCATGACACCCATGCAAATGGACAATACAGTTACGACTACTGAATCCTACACAAGTGCACTTTATAAGCACTTACATGAGTGCATGGATCGTGCTACCCCAAACAGAACCAAGACACTATCCTCCAAAAAAAGGAAGCCAATCTGGTGGTCCCCTGCCATAAACAAACTGTACAACAGAAGGAAGAAACTGTTGCAAAAGAGAGTTCAATCCCATGAGTGGAGAAGCTCCCTGGTCAGCCTCAGTAAGAAGCTGTGATCCCTGATAAAATCCTCCAAAGCTAGTTATGAAAACAAAATTGCCACCGATTCTAAAGACAGCCACAAAGCATTCTATAGCTATGTCAAGAATCTCAATAGCAACACTCAGATCTGCTCTGAGTTACAACACAATGGCACTAAATATACAGACCCAACTGATATTGCCAACATCCTGGCAGATAGGTTCAGTGCTAACTTTATCCCCCTCTCACCCCCTAAAGAGCCCATCTCTAGACCGGAAGAATGCAAAGTTCCTGTAATCATGGCTGCACAGGTAAAAACCACACTCTCCAAAGCCAAGAACACAGCATCCATGGGACCAGACAACATCCCAGGTTGTGTTCTACACGAACTACAGAACAAACTGGCACCCCACCTAAGTACCATGTTCAATCATAGCCTCACCTCAGGCTTTGTGCCTGCTGAATGGTGCACAGCAATGGTTATCCCACTCGACAAGGGGGGAGCCACCACGGACCCCGGGAACTACCGCCCCATTAGCCTGACGAGCCTGGTCTGCAAGGCCATGGGACATATCATCATGGAACTTATAAACAAAGACATTGGTAATCTCCAAACTCTGGACCCTACCCAGTTCGGGTTTGTAAAAGGCAGATCATGTCTCCTAAACCTGACAGACTTCTTTGAAGCAGACACCAAAGCCGTAGGCAAGGGTAAGGTGGTTCACACAGCCTATCTAGATCTTGCCAAGGCTTTCGACACCATCCCCCACTCTGGAATTATAGATAAACTCACTAAACTAGGTATAAATCTCTATGTTACAAGATGGGTTGCCAACTGGCTCACTGACAGAACCCACACTGTGAAAGTAGCACACTCCAAATCCGACTTCAGACCAGTGACAAGTGGAGTACCACAGGGTTCAGTCCTGGGTCCTCTCCTGTTTGGTATCTACTTCTCTGAAGTACAGGCTAACACAGAAGGTCTTTGGCTAATGAAGTTCGCAGATGACTGCAAACTAGGAGCCATAATCGAAACTTCTAACGATGTGGACATCCTACAAAAGGGCCTCACTGAGACAGATGCCTGGTGTCAAAGCCATGGCCTGAAGCTCAATGCCAAAAGGTGCATTGTCATCCTCTTTGGTAAAAACTCTGTACCCATGAACTACAACATAGGCGGAAGTATAAACACCGAAAGTGTGATAAGAAACCTTGGGAGACAGGTGGACAGTAGTCTCTCCTCTGATAATCACATCGCCACTGTAGTCAGGAAATCCTTCTACGTGGCACACCTCATCACAAAAGGTTTCTCATCCAGAAAAAAAGAGGTCATTGTTCCCCTCTACTCATCATTCATTATTCCCATTATAGAGTACAATGCCCCTTTTGGTATGTACCTCACAAGACATCTACAACAACTGGAAAGGCCGCAGAAATACCTCACAAAGAGGATTACCGGCCTCAAACAGATGCCCTACGCAGACCGTCTCAAAAAACTCCAGCTTTACTCCGTCGCATATCACCTACTCAGAGGTGATCTCTGTCTAACATACAAAGCTATGTCAAACCCAGAGCTGTTGGACATCCTCCACTTAAAGAAATCCCAATCCCTCCGAGCTACACGGTCTAGGGACCTAAACCTTGTCACCACAATAAACAGAACATGCTGGAGGGATAGATTCCTGTCCCAGAGACTTCCCATACTCTGGAATAAACTACCTATCTATATCAAACAAAGCTCCTCATTAGCACTCTTAAAGAAAAATCTTGATGATTGGATGGGAAATAGGAAATTCTCCCCGGGATCACCTCTGTGGCTCTGCTCGACAGTGGCACAGGAAAATAATTTTCTTGGGTGGCAAAAGCCAGGGTACCTTTTTGGCTGGGCTTGTATAGGCCCCAGGGCCGATAGCCTAGTACCTACCTATGAACCTATGTGCCTTCGGTTTTTCATTCAATTCCATTCCCCTTTTCTTTGCTGAAGTTCTTGCTTAGAATCTGCCTGTAAAGCTACATCATCTGCATACAATCACTTTCTTGCTCTGTCCCCTCCAACCTGTTTTCTAATGTAGTCCATCACCAGTACAAAAAGCAGTAGGCTCAGAGCTGAACCCTGATGCACACCTACTCCCATTGGGAACCCCCTCTGTGAGACTGAACACTGTTCATACTCACGTTATTGGGCCCTTGTACACAATATGCACTAATGCTACCAATGTTTCTGGGAATTTGAAGCACTGCAGGACTGCTTAATCAGTTGTCTTGGAGCCTTGTCACATGCTTTCTCCAAGTCTAGCAAAGCTCAGGTGAACTCTCCTCATTTCTAGCTTCTTCTCAACTATCTGTCTCACTGCAAACATTGGGTCAATTGTGCTGCATCCTGATCTGAACCCAGACTGCTCATCTCCCATCTTACTTTCTATTACTCTGCGTATTTGTTTATCAATCCCCCTCTCCAGAACTTTCATGCAGTATGACAGGAGTTTGATACCTCTCTCCTGCCCACAGCTGCAGATGTTCCCTTTGTTCTTCTACACTTGCACTAGTATGCTTATTCTCCAGTCATACTTGATATGCCTTTCTCTCCATAGTGCTATGAGTACCCTCAGGAACCCTTTTCCCCTTTTTTACCCAACATCTTGATCATATCTATTGTGCCCTCACTGGCTTCATTTTCCTTAGTGCTGTTCTCACTTCTATGGTGGGTTGATCCTCCTCCTCTCTCATTATAGGTTGTGTCTGGGGAGGTTCAGCTTCAGTGTGGGTTGTTGTCAGAAAAACATGTATTAATGTGTGTGCTTAATGCTGATTAGAAACTAAATAAGTTAACATGTTTTTCATTCTATTTTATATGCACTATTTTATATACAGTTGAGTTTCATATGAGACTAAAAGATGCTTTTTGAAACTACAGTGTGCTTTCTGAAACTTGCAAGATGCCCTCTGACCTAGTAATTGCTAGCACAGCAATATTCATGTTTATGCCTTTTGGAAATGTACTTGAGAAGCAGGTGATTATCTGCTAGGTCAGGAAGAAATGAATGAACAATGCTATATTCTGTAATGTAATGATTTTAAACAATCAGCTCTGTTCGAAGTATGAGAACATGCACAGCAGCAGAAGTTAGAGATAACATAGACAAAGGACTGTTAGAGAAATGAACTGCAATCTATACTTGCTTTGTGCTCGAATTAGCCATAGTACCTTGAATGGTAACATTGCATATATCTAACCGGTGGTAGCCAAGGCCACATTGTTTTTCTTAGGAAGTTTCTCACAAAAATTGATAGTACCAGCAGAATATTGTAAAAACAATCACTACGAAATGATGATGACAAGACTTGTGATTCACTAAGTCAGCTTGGTAGACAATGTCTTATTAGAAAATGTATAAAAATGCTTGCATTTCCTGATTCTAGTTAGACAAACTCTGTATTAGCACGTTTTTGTCTCCTTGCTGCAAGATTAAAGTGCCTTAACCTGGACCTACCGTGTATTGATAATTTTTTAAGTATATTTTTCCTTTGACAGTTTGGTCCTTCGGACCGGAAATATCTCTCACTCTAGGCTCAGGTCAGAATTGGGCCTGATGGCATGTACCCGTACGGAGAAGTGGTCACATCAGCTCTTCTGCTTTGAAAGACCTCCGACTGAATTGTCGTTCGAAAGAGGCCAGCCACTGTTTCTGATCTGGGATTGGAGGACGAGTCAAGGTTCCGGTGGATCAACACACGGAGGGTCAGGTAAGGAGGAATTTACCTTTTTTCTGTTTTAGATCAGGGACTTGTTACAGTATTATTGTTTTGTCAGGGAGATTTGCATGTGCAGATCAGGGACAAAAAGATTGCTGTCTTGTCATAGATCAGGGAAACAGAATAGGTAGGCAGTTATTCTAGACAAACTGTGAAAAGGTGTAAAATCGTGGTACCACGTGATAAAAAGGGTTACGTAACAATTTCTAACTTAGCTAAGGCAACATGGGAAATCAGTGCACAAAAAGTTCCCGAGACCCGCCCTTAACCGAAGACGCAAAATATATGCAATTACAGCGTGCCGATAATGTTAGGTATTATACAAAATGGGTTGATAAATACAAATTTGACGGTAATTTAGATAAACCTTCACTTATTAAACTTGTTAGACAACTTAAAACAGATGCAAAAGGTCAGCTAAAAAAGCAAAGACAATTGGGAGTCCCTCAGGCACACAGGTGGCTTGAGGAAGCAAACCGCAAGGAACAAAAGATTAAAAATTCAAAAGCAATGTTCTTAGATAAAGAAGACAACAACTTGGTAATAGCAACGGCCGCCCCCTCCGCTTCCCTTACCAGAATATGAAGCGAGTGGACAAGCTGATCCACCTCCGCTATACCCAGCTGTTCCTGCAAAACCAAAACCGTTTGTCAGAGATCCTATCGAGACCAGGTCTCGAACACGCAACTTGAGAGGGGATATTGAATTATATGAAATGAATAAAAATTCACAAGCTATGAGTGAAGAAGAGATATGTCCACTCATAGAAGTACCAAATCCGCAGGCAGGAGAGGACCCAACTCTTCTAGTATATAGACCGTGGACACCGGAAGACATCCGGAAAGCCACAGAGGGTATTCCCCATCCAAAAGTTAATTTTAGAAAATTCTTAGAAGACTTACAGGGCATGAGGTTAAGTTACCATTTGAATGGAGAGGAAGTAGAGAAAGTAGTTAGACAAATCGTGGGTCCAGATTGGCACATGATCAGTGGCAACTGGAATCCCCGTGACGCAGAGTTTAGACCACTCCCACATAGTAACGCAGAACTGGACAACAGAGTGAAAGGTCTGACAGACAGAATCTCTGAGAAATGGAAGCCTAGGGTTGATTGGACTTGCATTAATCAATGCATACAACAAAAAGGAGAAACTGTTGATAGATATTATGCCAGATTATTAGAATGTTTTAATAACCATTGTGGAATGCAGGTACCTGAAGACCAAACACGATTCCCCATATGAGCAACAGTTAAAGAATGCATTTTTAAAAGGCAGTATTGCACCCATTAGCAGCTTTATTACAAAACACATGGTAGATCATCGTACAAGTACATTACAGTCATTACTTGAATATGCAAGACATGCCGAAAGGCATTTTAATAGCAAAAAGAAAACTCAAGTATTTGCAGTAGAAGACGGATCAGAAGTCTTTGTAGTACAAACTGGGAAGAAGGGTAAGAAAAATACCCAGGGAAACAAACAATCTGATAAATGATCAGAGGACTCTGAAGAGAGAAAGAAAAGGGGTGAATGTTTTAAATGCGGGAAAAAGGGACATTTAGCGAGGGATTGCAGGCAAAATAAAAAGGTAACCACAGAAGACAAGGAGGGTGAGGAATGACTATATGATAGTCAAGAATCACTGGATAGGAATAAACAAGAAAAGACAAGTGCAAACGTGATAGAAGGGGTAGAGGATGTGACAGAAGAAATAGAGGAGGTACCTGAATTCACAGATAATGAAGAAAATGAAATTTTGGACTTAGCATTATTGAGCCTAGAGCTCTACTTAGCAGACACAAAACTGGAAGTTACACTTCTGGTAGAGGGGAGGGAAGTTAAACTCCTGTGTGACTCAGGGGCTTCACGGACCCTGATACATCCTTCCAAACTACCAGAGAATTCAGAATCACTCGACTACATATTAGTGAAAGCAGCTAATGGACAGCTGTATCGGGAGCCACTCTCCCACAACATAGCAATAACTGGCCCAGTTTCAGGGATGACCCAGAAAAGCAAAATTGTTGTTTCTGCAAAATGCCCAGTGAATCTCTTGGGCAGAGACCTAATGCAGATATTTGGCATAGCCATAGTTCCCAACTATGCAGGGTATGGAAGCACAGCGACAAATGGATACTTTTGTAGTGCGACCGGAGGGTGAAACATTTTATTGGTACAGCCAGGACTTAGTTACGACTGGTCCAGGGGCAGTAACCGAAGAACTGATGAACATAGCCATCAGTAAATCCCCCTCCCTTGACACTGATAAACAGCATTTGTTGCATTGCACTCTATATTACTGTAACAGACCAGGACCTGATAAAGAATATGAGCAAGAACTGTTTAGAAACCATGCTAACAGATTAGTATTACGAAATTTGAACTGGGGCACAGAAGGAAACAGTGTAGTAAGCTGTTCATTGCCCCAGGAATTCCTAGCACTTTACAAATCTAATCAATTACCACATGTAAGTTTAACTAAAGATAGAAATTTGAAGTGGGCAGATCTAGGAGAAAAAGTCACAAGGTGGGAAAAGAAGACAGAGTTAGAACTTTCCGAACAGGGAGTACAAAAGCAGAAATTAAATTGGATAACGCAGACACACCCAGCTGTACACTCACAGGCAAGTGAGGATAGCGGAGTAGCACTCTTACGAGAGAAAGAGGAAAAAGCCTTACGAGACATACCAGAGACTCTCTGGTCAACAGGGAAATCAGATGTAGGACTTATTCGTACAGCAGGACCAGTTACTATCATGCCAAAATCAGCATTTAGACCTCAAAAGAGACAGTATCCCTTGAGAAAGGATGCAGAAATAGGAATCAAACCTATAATAGCAGCCTTACTTAAGGAAGGAGTCTTGATAGAATCTCCTGATTCACCATGTAATACACCCTTATTTCCTGTTAGGAAAGCAAATGGAGAATGGCGTATGGTCCAAGATTTACAAGCTGTAAATGACGCAGTTATACCCAGAGCACCTACGGTGCCAGATCTACACACTTTATTGAATGATTTGAAACTTCAACAAAAGTATTTTTCTGTGGTAGATATTAGCAATGCATTTTTCTCAATACCGATACACCCTGACAGCCAATATTGGTTTGCATTTACATTTCAGGGAAAACGGTATACATATACGAGACTACCACAGGGATATTGTGAAAGTCCAACAATATTCACACAAGAAATGGCAAGTAACCTGGCGGGATTTATCCCACCGAAAGGCAGTCAGATTTTACTTTATGTAGACGGCATTCTGCTGGCAGCCCCCACCCAGCAAGAATGCAGAGAGGATACCATAGCATTATTACAATTTTTAGCCACTCAAGGACACAAGGTAAACAAAAACAAACTGCAACTTTGGAAAAAACAGGTCAAATACCTGGGATATGTAATATCCAAAGAAGGCAGAATATTAGATGAAGACAGAAAAACAGCAATATTACAAGCACCTAAACCAACTACCAAGAAGGAAATGATGTCCTTCCTGGGTACTACTAACTTTTGTCGGAGTTGGATTCCAAACTATGCCTTGGAATCTGCTCCACTGACTAACTTGATATTCAAAATGCCGATGGCAGCACAAGATTTATTACAGTGGACACCAGAAGCAGACTCAGCTTTCTGCAAACTGAAACAACTGATAGCTTCTTCCTTACTTTTCGGATTACCAAACTATCATAAACGATTTTTCCAAACTGTAGATTGTAAGCAAGGTTATATGACATCAGTGTTAACACAACAGCATGGGGACAAACAACGCCCCATAGCTTATTATTCATCACAGCTAGACCTAGTGGCACGATCCTTGCCCCACTGTGTACAAGCAGTAGTCGCAGCTGCAACGGCAGTGCAGGCTTCAGCCTCAGTAGTATTGTTCCACCCTCTCACATTGTGAGTGCCTCATGCAGTCGCGATTATTTTACTGCAAGAAAAAGTAGCATATCTTTCTCCTGCTAGACATCTTTCCTGTATGACTATACTGTTGAGCCAATCTCATATGACAATTGAATGATGCACAACTTTGAATCCGTCAACCTTGCTCCCAGCCCCTGCAGATGGCAAACCACACTGCTGCCTGCAGGAGATTGAGCAAAAGACACTACCTAGAAAAGATCTCAGAGATGTTCCCTTGAATGATGCCGAGGTGACATACTATGTGGACGGCTCGTGCAGGAGGGGTCCTACAGGACAGAATCTAGTGGGGTATGCAGTAGTTTCTGATACCGAGATTTTAGAAGCAAAGTCTTTACCACACAACTTATCTGCACAAGCAGAATAATTGATTGCCTTGACAAGGGCATGTACCTTAGCAAAAGGTAAGAGAGTGAACATTTATACTGACAGCCAGTATGCTTTTTCTACTGTACATGTTTTTGCGCAGCAGTGGAAAAATAGAGGAATGATAACATCTATTGGTAAACCAATTAACCATGCGCAATTTATTTTAGACTTGTTAGACTCTATTCAGTTACCTCAGAAAGTAGCTATTTGCAAATGCGTAGCTCATACCAAGCAACAGGATAGAATTTCAAAAGTAAATGCGAGGGCTGATACAGCTGCAAAACAAGCAGCTTCAGAAGTTTTTCTTTTGAGTGAGGAATTACAACCATCTGAGATTTTAGACTTAGAAATGTTAAATACAATGCAGACACTTACTACAAATGTAGAAAAACAAAAGTGGATAAAACGAGGAGCAATCCTTGAGAAGGGACTGTACATCTCCAAAGAGAAGAAACCGATTTTGCCATCTAACTTGTTTAGATATGCAGCTTTGTTGAGCCATGGGCAGTGCCATGTCTCAACAGGGGGGATGGTACAGTTAGTGAAACGAGTGTTTACGACGTATGGCTTTACAAACTACACAAAAAATTTTTGTGCAGCATGCCATGTTTGTAACAAGCATCATGCACAAGGGGCATTAAAACCTAAGCAAGGGAGTTTCCCTACATCACCGTATCTGTTCCATACTATTTGTATGGATTTTATAGAGCTGAACAAATGCGAAAATAAGAAGTACTGCCTTGTCATTATAGATATGTTTTCCAAATGGGTGGAAGCTTTTCCAACTAAAAATCCAGATGCAGCTACTGTTGCAAAAGTCCTTGTTAAAGAAATTATTCCTAGATTTGGCATACCGGAAAAGATTTTTAGTGACAATAGCACACACTTTGTAAATCAAACTATACAACAACTTAGCCGTTATTTCAGGATTTCTCTGAAAAATCATTGCGCATACCACCCCCAATCTGCAGGATTAGTAGAAGGGGTTTTGAAAAACAAACTTAGAAAATTGATTAGTGAGACACAAAAGAACTGGGTGCACTGTTTACCTCTGGCACTGTTGAGCATGAGAACTGTTCCAAATGCAAAAGGGTTAACTCCTTTTGAAGTTCTGTTTGGGAGGGCATATTATACACCTCAGTGGAAACCTCTCATGCCTGCAGAGCAGGAGGCTGATAGTTCACTTGCAGGGTATATGAGGCGATTTTTGAATAACAAACTTTTGCAGTAAAATTCTGTTTCAGATAAAGAGTAAACCAGACCATCGGAAGCAGCAGTAGCCCCAGGCACGTGGGTCTGGGTGAAGATCGTGAAGAAAAAGAACTGGAGTTCTCCGAAATGGGAAGGGCCGTACCAGGTACTACTGTCGACACCCACTGCAGTCAAGATCGCAGAGCGAGCGTCCTGGATTCATTTGACACACTGTAAACTGGTTAAGAACTTTGAACTGGACAAAAACCTTGTTACTGTTGTACAACGAGAACAAAATGACCAGGTATAGAGTAAACAGAGATGCAGAACAACCTCAGAAAATTTGCATGATTATTCTGATAGCCATATTGATAACATTGATCTTTTTGTTGTGGCCTTTCCTTTTCCCAGTCGCAAAAGTTGAACTGATCAAACGTGATGAGCCGACCATAGACTGGCACCCGAACTTTAACACTTATCAGGCAATTACACGTGTGTATGCTGAGACTTTTAATGTTTCGAATTGCTGGATTTGCACAGCCATACCAACAGCATACGGGGGGGGGGTTATTAATGACTGCAGTCCCCCTAGGGGTCACTGAGACCTGGGAAAATTTGGTTTATGAGACTGTAGCTATCAAAGCACATGATAACGTAGCACTGTATTTGCCTGTGACACAAAAGGGAATTGTATGTTTTTATAAGAATGACACAATTCAAGTGGGTTGGAGCAGGTGCAATGTGACTGTACATTACAAATGTTATACCAAAGCAAACAGAATGGATACTGTTTGTAATTCGAATTATGACTCATTTCTTGAGTCCATGCATAAGACTATTGATGAAGTGCAACGTAATCCTGTACTTTTTAAGCAACTGTCTGTAATAGATAGGAAAATGTTTCATGCAGGGCAGCCATTTTGTGGCAAAGTAACTACTAAGGTAGAGGATTGTTATTTTGTGTGTGGTAAGAAAGCATATAAATGGTTACCTGAGAATTGGTCCGGCAGTTGTTTTTTGGGGTACCTGGTTCCGGCTATACGACACACTGTGGTTTTGTATCAGGGAAATATTCGAAATACCCGAGATGTAGCCAAGAAAGCTGTCAGGAAGCCTGAGAATCCAGTGGGACGGATCGAGGCGGGCTGGAAAGACCATCATACTGTGGGTACCAAGCTGACGCACATGGACTTGAGTGATGCTGTCATATTGTGGGCAGGCATATTACCTGCATATGGTGCAGTGAAATCAATTTGGGAGCTGCAAAAACTGTCTAAACTTCTCGAAGTAATGAGTAATGCAACTTTTTCTGCTCTTGAATTGATAACTGATGAACTGAATGCTATGAGAACTGTAGTGCTCCAGAACCGTATGGCTCTTGACTTCACCCTAGCGGTGAGAGGTGGTACGTGCGCTTTAATCAAAGAAGAGTGTTGTGCGTATATACCTGATCATCAACATGAGATAAACGACCACCTTGAGGTGATACAGCAAGTGTCGACCATGACCAAACCAGGCCCAAACCCTCTGACGGATTTTTTCCAGAATTTGTTTCGGAGGTGGGGTTCCATCCTAATGAACATCCTGATTGCCATTTGTGTGGGATTACTCCTATTAGGAGCATGTATTTGTTGTGGTATTCCCTGCATGAAAAAGTTAATCAAAGAATTTATAGATATATCAGTTTCAGAGACTTTGTATCAAAGTACTGAAATTGAAGAATTGTTAGAATGTGAAACACTTTCATAAGTTTAAACTGAATGACTCTCTTAACTGCAAATCCTGAATGGAAGAGGTTAGGAGAAGAAGCAAACTGTTTATTCTTTTGAAAATAGAATTAAAAAGTATTAACAGGGAGGAAATGTCAGAAAAATATGTATTAATGTGTGTGCTTAATGCTGATTAGAAACTAAATAAGTTAACACGTTTTTCATTCTATTTTATATACAGTTGAGTTTCATATGAGACTAAAAGATGCTTTTTGAAACTGCAGTGTGCTTTCTGAAACTTGCAAGATGCCCTCTGACCTAGTAATTGCTAGTACAGCAATATTCATGTTTATGCCTTTTGGAAATGTACTTGAGAAGCAGGTGATTATCTGCTAGGTCAGGAAGAAATGAATGAACAATGCTATATTCTGTAATCTAATGATTTTAAACAATCAGCTCTGTTCGAAGTATGAGAACATGCACAGCTGCAGAAGTTAGAGATAACACAGACAAAGGACTGTTAGAGAAATGAACTGCAATCTATACTTGCTTTGTGCTCGAATTAGCCATAATACCTTGAATGGTAACATTGCATATATCTAACCGGTGGTAGCCAAGGCCACGTTGTTTTTCTTAGGAAGTTTCTCACAAAAATTGATAGTACCAGCAGAATATTGTAAAAACAATCACTACGAAATGATGATGACAAAACTTGTGATTCACTACGTCAGCTTGGTAGACAATGTCTTATTAGAAAATGTATAAAAATGCTTGCATTTCCTGATTCTAGTTAGACAAACTCTGTATTAGCACGTCTTTGTCTCATTGCTGCAAGATTAAAGTGCCTTAACCTGAACCTACCGTGTATTGATCATTTTTAAAGTATATTTTTCCTTTGACAGTTGTCTTCATTCAGAAGCTGCTGGAAGTACTCTTCCTATCTACAGTTTGATGTCTTGTGGACTGGTGACCAAGTTGTTGCTGGCATTTCTTATGAAGGGTGCCTATCTTCATCTTGCCATCTAGTGAGTCACTTTCCAGAAGCTGGTAGAGATCCTCTGATGCTATGTTCTTTGCTACTGCAACTCGTCTGTTAGTCTCTTTGTTAGCCAACCAGTATTCCTTCTTAGTCTGGTCCATCTTTTCTATCTCCCACTTTTTCCTGCATTCCTTTTTTCTTTTGATAAATTCCTGAATTTCTCCAATCCACTACCAGCTTTATTTATGTACTTTATTTCCATATCTGGCTTGGCTGCATATCTGTTCTGTGGTCTTCATACAAGGTGTTTTGAGGTGCTTCCAATCTTCATCAACTCCACTTATTTCCTCTTCTTCCTGGGGTGCTAGAGCCTTGAGTATTTCCTAGAATTCTTGTGCTTCTCTTCAGTCAACTTCCATGTCATCAGCCTAGTCTCTGTTGAGCTTACAGCCTTTTCTGATCACTGCTTGCAGCTGACAGTGGCAACCAGTCGTTTATGCCTTGGGTAGCTACTTCACTGGGGATGACATAACAATTGCTAATTTTACCATGGCACCCCTTTCTTTATTAGGAAGAAGTCTTCTGGAGTTGCATGTTGGCCACTCTTGTATGTGATCTTGTGACTCTCTCTCTCTTGTTGAACCATGTGTTGGCTACTATCAAGCCATTTGCCACACAAAAGTCTAGAATGCCATCTTCTTCCTTTATTCCTGTGACCCCACCCATGTGGACCCAGGCAGTCCTCCTATCCTATTCTGGCTATCCCGATATGTACATTCAGGTCACCCACTATCAACAACAATTCATGTTATCCTGCTTTATGTAATAGGCCTTACAACTTTTGCCTAAATGCACTTTTCTCCTCACTACTACAACCCTGCTGTGGGGTGTAGGCTGAGATTATGAATAGTGCCCTAGCCTTACACTGGAGTCTAACAGACTCAATCTCAAGCCAAGTGATTTGCTGCACTGCCCCTTCCATTTTGTCTTCTGGATACATAGGATATTCAGCTACCTCCTTATCATGTCATCACCTTCCAAGCTGCAGCCTGTCAGAGAACTTACACACTGACTGCAGCAATTTTTAGTTTATGTTTGGCAGGTTGATTGGTGTTATGTCCAGCTTTTACTCAAAATAACTTATTGATGAAGGTCTGCTGTCTTTTACGTGACCCTGCCAAGTTATTTCACCAGACAGGCTTTATGGTGAGCACATACTGGCCAAAAGGGCCACATACACCTTTCCCACTGTTAGCCTAGGTTACAGTAACCCACTTATCACTGACAGACATTAGTCAACATAACTGAATCACCTAGAGCCAATTTTTACACAGCTGAATGACAAGGCCTGACATGACACACAGTCTGTGAACTGTGCTCTGCTATCAAGAAGATACCCAAAGTGATTAGTTTATACAACTCTTCCCCCTATGGGTACTATCTAGAGCCTGTGCTGCTGCCCACAACTCCTTCCTTGGGCAAGTTTGAAATGGAAACAGCAGAGAACATGCAAACTATATACAGGAATTAGCCAAAGGTCACAATCACTTGTAACTTGTGGATGGGAGGCGAAGACCTTAACCATTACCCTGTTAGTGTCAGTCATACAGTTAATATGGTTCATAAAATACATGTTGATGCTAAACCTGTTCTATTAACTTAAGTGATTTAGAGCAGTCTACTCTTATCTGTTTCCAGTTTTGCAAAACATCTCATGTGTCCTCATACTTATGTCCTGACTTGAGCAAGTCATTTAACCAGACAGTGCTTTGGGGAAACTAGAAGTTTGGACTAGGCTCTTTAATGGCCCCCAGACTGCAAGCCTAATGACTATCCATGAACCAGAGTAGTTACGGTGTAAAGGAGAGAAACTGAATAAACAGGATCATCATATACACCATGTTCTTTGGATACGATCCCAGTTTTCCTTGTTCTGTTAAATGTTGACAGTGTGTTTATTTAGCTGTGAATACATTTGTCAGCATAAAGTCTGATTTTAATGCTAATTAAATACGGATGCATTTTTATTTAGCTTGCTTTTTTAGCAGGGCCACAGATGTGAAATGCAGTGTTTGGGCTACAATAGTTTGTCTCACACTTACTGCAAATGAGTACAGCTATGAGCTGTTAAAAAGCTGCTTAGTGTAGTACAAACTTTCTCAGCCTTCATTTGGTTTTTATTTGACTTGGCCAAGTACTTCACCAGACATTAATCCTGGAGTATATCTGAAAAGGGACACTTATGCCCATTGGGCTGCCCCATACTGTTAGCAAATACATTAAACATTTGTCTTTTGAATTCCTTCACCCTTCACACAGATGCTAAACAGTACTTCACTATATGTTAGTTGAGTATGAATTCCAGCATATCTCTTGTAGTTTAATAGTTTGCCAGACACATTTTCACTAAATGTGATTTTCAGGGAAACAGAAGTTTACTGCTTAACATGTTGTCTATTTTCAATATGAGTGTTTTGCTTAGTTTAGAAAATGGCTGTCAGTATTTTTTCTGTACCATTTGAAACAAAAGTTTTAAATGAAATTCATTTCCCTATGATAACTGAAAAAAGTAGAGAAGAATATAGCATTTACAGTGATGGGTCTTAATAGTGTTTATGATTTATGGGAGACAGCCAAGCAATGTTATGGTTGGTGGAGCCTGATTCATTATCCTGCATAGGGCCCCATTTGTCCGCAATTCAAACTTGCTGACTCTGGAGGTGTATGCTGTAACAATACAGCATTATTACCCATTCTTCAAAAACGTCAGACCTGTACAAAGTAATGTAGAATGGGACAGCTATTCTTGATGACAAGGAAGACACAGGGAGTTCAAAAATGAGATGCAAGTGTTCTTATTTTTGTATGACTTGTGGGTTGTTGAACAAAAGCTGATGCAGCATTTAAACTGTCTTGCTCTATTCAATGCACTAAAATAAGAAGTTATGTACCTACCATAACGTTCCATGTTAGTTGTCTTCTCTCGCCTTCTTTCTTGCTTGATGGGTTCGGAGCCGATCCCTCGGCTCCGACTCGACACTTGCTTTAGCTCGAGAACTCCTTTTACCAGCTCGAGGCAGCCCCATATCCCATGATGCAAGGCAGGAAGTACCCAGATCTCGTTTGTTGACAAAAGGGCAATAACACCTAGCATAAACAATACTTCCCAAAGGAAGAAGAAACTTACAAATGGAAAAAGGACCAGGTCTGAAAGGTCTTTAGCATTATAGTTTCTTATACAAGGTCTGTCCAGGCCAGGGGAAGGAGGAGGGTCAAGAAAGAAGGCGAGAAGACAACTAACATGGAACGTTATGGTAGGTACATAACTTCTTAATGTTAAGTTGTCAATCTCGCCTTCATTCTTGCTTGATGGGACCGCGTCCCTAGCACCTCTATCCTGGGTGGCTCAATGGAACAAACTCTTGAGGACTGTAGAGCCAAAACTGGCTCTGTCCCTGGAGGCCAAGTCCAATTTGTAATGGGAAACAAAAGTGTGAGGAGTGGCCCAAGTGGCCGCTGCACAAATAGTGTCTAAAGGCAGTCTAGCTTGAAAAGCTGTAGAAGTAGCTAAACTCCTAGTTGAATGTGCTTTAGGTTTTGAGCACAGCTGTTTTCCCCTGATCGTATAAATTTCAGTGATGACTGAAGAAAGCCATCTGGACAAAGTCACTTTAGAAACAGGAAGGCCTTTTTTATTATCCGCATAGGAAACAAAAAGTTGATCAGATTTTCTAAATTTTTTTGATCTGTCCAAATAATATCTAAGCTGACGGTGGACGTCAAGATAATGTAGCTTTTGTTCAGCTCTGTCTGAATAGTTGGGAAAAAATACAGGGAGATCAATAGATTGATTCAGATTGTTTTTCGAAGCGACCTTAGGTAAAAAGGATGGATTAGTTCTCAAAGATACTCTGTCTTTGTGAAAAACCAAATAGGGGGGGTCGAACCGAAAGAGCATGAAGTTCAGACACCCTCCTGGCAGATGTAATAGCCACTAGGAATAAAGTTTTCCAAGAAAGATATTTCAGGGAACAAGAAACAGCTGGCTCGAAGGGTGGAAGAATCAAGGATGTCAGCACTAAATTTAAATCCCACTGAGGAGGAGGATTCCTGATTGGAGGCTTTAGTAGGAAAATTCCTTTCAAAAAGGCCCTGCAGAGCCTATGGGACATAATATTATGATCTGCTATCCCGACATGAAAATTAGAAATAGCAGCCAACTGAACTCTGACTGTGGAAGAAGAGGAGCCTGCATGGAAAATCTCTGCTAAGAAGTCCAGAACTGCCTGAACAGGGGCAGTAAAAGGATCAATATTTTGGGCCTTAGCCCAATAAGAAAAATGTTTCCATTTGCTTGTGTAAATCCTCCTGGTAGAGGATTTTAGTGAAGCTACTATGATATCTCTAACTGAGTTAGAGATCAAAGGAAGCCTGGCTAAGGAAGGAAGTGGAGCAACCATGCTGTGAGGTTGAGAGAAGGGATTGACCGGTGCAGCTGACCGGATTGGTGAATCAGTAGATCTGGCACTGGGTCCAGATGCCACGGCTGCACCAAAAGGTGATGATGGAGGAACGGGAACCAAACTTGTCGAGGCCAGTAAGGGGCAATGAGAATCAATTTGGCTCTCAAAGCGGTAGCTTTCTGGATCACCTGAGGGATCAGAGGAAATGGAGGGAAGGCATAAAGAAGTCCCTGGGGCCAATCCTGGGTCAGAGCGTCTCTGGGGATGGCCTGATAGAGGAAGAGGCTGAAGAAGTCTGGACATTTGCTGTTTTGGGGAGTAGCAAAAGATCGCAACATGGACGACCCCATTCCAGAAAAATCTCTTCCGCTATGGATTGCTTGAGAGACCACTCGTGAGGCATGAGAATAGCTCTGCTCAATCTGTCCGCTATAATGTTGGTTTTCCCAGGGATATGCGTTGCTACCAGAAACCGATGAGAGGAGATCGCCCATTGCCATAGTCTGAGCGCTTCTCGACACAAGGGGTAGGACTTGGTTCCGCCCTGTTTGTTGATATACCAAACTACAGACATGTTGTCTGTGTGGACTGCAATTGTCCCTACGGGAAGAAAGTCGTTGAGGGCTTGCAACGTTAAAAGCACTGCTCTCATCTCCAGGACATTTATGTGCAGATGGTACTCGAACGGTTGCCACGTCCCATGAACCATCCTGCCCTGATAATGACCCCCACCCGATCAGGGAGGCATCCGTGGTGACAGTGGCTATCGGGACGGAGGTACAAAGCACCTGCCTTGGTGAACCTGAGACGATGTGATCCACCAAGCAAGATGTTCTTTGCATGTTTGTGTCACCAGAATCTGGTGACGCATTGGGAGTTGCTGGTATGACCACTGTGTGAACAGCATCCACTGAAGGAGGCGCATGTAGAATCGAGCCAGGGGAAGAAGAGTGATGGCCGCAGCCATAAGACCTAATACCTTTAGAACCATTCTGGCCTGTACCTTATTGCTGGCCAGAATGATCCTGACATGAGTCTGAATGTCTGAAACTCTTTGTTCTGTAAGGGTGGCTGACATCCGAACAGTGTTTAAGTTTGCGCCTATGAAGGTAATAGACTGGCAGGGCGATAAGGATGACTTTTCGTAGTTGACTGAGATGCCCAAATGAGAACAAAGGTCTATTGTGTAATCCCTGGCTTGTATAAGCTGATGCCTGGTGGTGGCTGACAGGAGCCAGTCGTCGAGATACGGAAACACCTGGAATCCTTGACGTCTCAGGTGAGCCGTGACCACTGCCATGCATTTGGTGAACACTCTGGGGCTGTAGTGAGACCAAAGGGCAGGGCTCTGAACTGGAAATGACTGGACCCCAGCCGAAAGCGGAGAAATCTCCTGGAGCGTCTGTGAATTTTGATGTGATAGTACGCATCCTGAAGATCTATTGAGCACATCCAGTTGTCCTTCTGTAAGAAGGGCAGAATTGACTGAAGAGTGACCATTCGAATCTTGTCTTCCTGACAGACTTGTTGAGTCTGCTGAGATCCAATATTGGTCTCCAGTCTCCCGTCTTTTGGGGACCAAAAGAACCTTGAGTAGATTCCGGCTCTGAATGGTCTATTGTGACTGGCTGAATGGCTCTTTTGCAGTAGTTTTGCGATCTCTAACTCTGCAATGTCCCTTAGACCGGGTGGTACATCTGGAAGGGAACTTGAGGGAAGGGACTTTCCTCGAAAGGAATTATGTAACCCTTGGATATGATCGACTGTACCCATCTGTCTTGAGTGAGGGAATGCCAGGCTTCTGGGTACAGTGATAATCTTCCCGACTGCCTCCAAGGAGGGACAGCCGGGCAACACCTCAGGGATGCTGAAAGGGCTTCTCAGGAAGAGACTCCCTGTTGCCCTGATTCTTGGACCCCCTCTGCCTCTAGAGCGGCGTCTGTTGTTGTTACCCCTCTGCCTCTAGGGGTAAACTGACCACGTGAATCCGGCGTGACTCCTTGGGATTTACGGAACCACATCTTCCCACCCTTCTGTCCTTTGGGATAAGGCCTAGAAGGGGTGGTAAAACGGACTCCAACCGCAGAAAGCGTCTTGCCGTCCTGCTCACACCTGGTCAAGGTTTCCTTCACCTGAGGGCCAAACAAAGCTGATCCATCAAAGGGAGAATTTGTGAAGGACGCCTTAAAGGGATCCAAAATCACATAGCCGCATCCAGGCTTGGCGCCTAAGAGCCACACCTGTGCCTGCGGCTCTACTCGCTCCATCAGCAGCATAAGATATTAGCCGCATGGAGGAGTTAGCAATGGAATTGAGGGTTCCTAGCTGCGAAGCAATCTTTTCTTGGGCCCCTGCAGCTGTAGGATCCTGAACTACTTCTCCCAGCTCCTTCAGGATATCTCTCTGGAGTCTGGTGAAGTGACAAAGATAATTCAGCGAACGCATAGCAAAGGTCGCTGAGGAAAACATCCGCTTGCCGTACCTATCCATGGTCCTAGAGTCCTTATTAGGAGGATGGACGGGCACGGAAGGATCTGCAAGTTCCTTTTGGTGGCCGCAGCCACCACCATGGCATCAGCGGGGACACCCTTGGTAAGGAATTGTTTGTCACTAGGGGCAGTTATAAATTTAGAAGGCCTCCTAGGGACTGGCTCTACAGAGTCAGGAGCTATCCACGCCTTCGTGCAATAACCTGCATAAGGGGGTCGAAGGCGGAGACACCCAGGAGGTGGAGGGCCGAGATCCAAATGCCTCTAGGTATACTGACTCATCCTCAGAGGGATTGTTGGTGGGCCAGTTTCCCCTCTGTTTCAGAAGTTCTAGGATGTCTGAGAAGGAGACATCCTCAGAGGGGATCTAGGGATCCCTCTGACTCATCAAAGTCAGTATCCAAGTGACAGACTCAGGGAGTCTACATGCTTCCTCTTACAAGTCCTCTTCCTAGGAGGATCTCCAAACATCAGGAGAATCCTCGGAAGAGGGGAAATTCCCAATGGGGAAACCTGAGGCGGAGGATCTCTGGGTCCTGTAGCAAGAGAAGTGGCAGAGATGTCAACAGGTACAATAGAGGGAGGAGCTACGGGAAGAGACTGCTGACTGATACCAGTGGCCAGTACACTCTTCATCACCTCGAATGCTCCTCTCCCAGGCAGGTCCGAGAGGCCCCGCCAAGAGCTAGGAACTCCAGGGGCCACCGAAGGGAAGTCTCCGAGGCAGATGTCGGAGCCGAGCTCACCAAGGCAGAGGCTCCAAGGGGAAGAGCGGGTTCGGACAAGGGTCCGATGCCACTCACCCCCTCGGAGGAGACCATGGAAGCCCGACCACCGAATCCCTCTAAGGAAGAGGAGATAAGAGTAGGGGCTGAAGGAACAGAAGGGGGTATCCGTCCTCCAGCCGTAGCAGTAACCATGCCCGAAGACTCCAACTCCAAGCTCTGGGGTAGAGTTGAAGGAGGAACTGTAACGGGGTGTGGACCAACAGTCGTCTGCTGAGACGGACTGTGTAGCATTTGGGCCAGTACCTGTGACTTAAGCAATCTACTGACCACTCTCTCTAGGTCATGGTCTGACAACCTGGATGACCTTGAAGATCGGCTCCGATGGCTCCGTTCCGATAGAAGAGGCGAGGCCGGAGCCGAAAGTATCGGCTCCAAGGAAGGAGACCTCGACCTCTTCCTGGAATGGGTCATCGGAGCCGATATTACTGATCCTGTGGGCACCGATTTCTCGGAGCCGGCAGAACGCCTCGATGTATCGGCTCCAGCCGGAGCCGATACAGCCACCAGAGTAACGGTGCCGGAGCCGATCGGAGCCGACACCGATGCCTGTGCCACATGGGTGTCGGAGCCGATCGGAGCCGACACCGATGCCCGTGCCACGTGGGTGTCGGAGCCGGTCGGAACCGACACCACAGTGGTCAAAGCAGATTCGGCACCGATAGCCATCGGCGCCGATAGCTTAGTGGATCCAGAATCGGCTCCAGCCGGAGCCGATCTCGACTCTATACGAGTCGGAGCCGAGGCCACAGGCTTAGAAACAGAAGCCTGGGTCTTGGCAGATTTAGTTGATTTTTGTGGGGCCGACTTAGCCGGAGAGCCCTCCGGCTTAAGAAGACCCCTGAGAATCGACTTATTCCTTCTCTCCTGCAGGACTCTCTGGCTGAAGGAGTGACAAATAGCACAGGAGTCCTGCAGGTGAAGAGGGCCTAAACAGTACAGGCAAGAAGTGTGACCGTCTGTCAGAGACATCTTCTGACAGCACGAGTCACACTTCTTAAAACCTGAAACCCTCTCTTTAGACATGGTGCCTAACAAAACACACACACACCAGTCCAATTAAATTAAACTAATACCAAAAAGGTATTTAGTAAAAAATACCAACACACACACCCTAACAGGGGGGGGGATGGGACAGGGAAATTAACTGACTAAAAAAAAAATTAAAAGAGACAGGGATTTCTGTCAGAAAAAGTTAAATTTAAAGTTAAACTATCAAAACAAAAAGTTTTTAACTAAAAAGGGGCTTAAATGTCACAAATGTGAATTACTTACCAGGAGCTGGTAAAGAGAAGACCTCCCAAGTGAAGCGGCAAACGAGATCTGGGTACTTCCTGCCTTGCATCATGGGATATGGGGCTGCCTCGAGCTGGTAAAAGGAGTTCTCGAGCTAAAGCAAGTGCCGAGTCGGAGCCGAGGGATCGGCTCCGAACCCATCAAGCAAGAATGAAGGCGAGATTGACAACTTAACATCAATGAATTATTTCAGAGATCTGGATTGTGTAATATAGTCTAAATATGTTGCATGTTAGTATTATATTTTTGTAATACCTTCTAGCCTCCAGCTACTGCAAAGGGGTTAACATTTGTCAGGTTATATAGCCTGCATTATTTGGAGTGATGATCAGAACTGTCTGATCTTCAGTATCCATTAGGTAGACATTGTTGCATGCTACTATGATATAGTCTTCTCTACTAGATTGGAGTGTAAAGGATTTCAGCATTTAGTTAAAAACTGTTACTCTGGCTGTCAGTGCAGTGGACTATAGCAGAAACTTATTAACGAGCTGCCTCTAGTGGCAAGAGTGCAGGGTTTGAATCTTTCCAACTTCATTTACCTACTGTGTGACAATGAGCAAGTCACTTAACCAGACAATGCTTTGCCTTGTAACTATGAACTTCTTGTTGTTGTTTGCCAGCCATTCCCTACTGCACAGCTGAGCTAGATGAAGAAATGTTAAAGCAACATTAACAGAATACCAATTTTTTTTAATGCAACATACACCATACATTCTTCAAGGTCAGCAGGCACTGCATTTGTAGACAAAGCCCTGAAATGCACGTTTATTTGGAAGCAGCAATCTCTGCATTAGTAATAGTTCTCTTTAATGGGGTATTATTCAGATAACTTTTTTTCTGCAGAGATGGTGCATATTGACTTAGCAAATGTTATCAGGTAGTTAATATTTCTTATGCTCTCATAAATACTCTTTTATTTAAACAGTTCTACAAGTGGCTGGATCTTATGACATGATGCCAGTGATCTTTATATATTCTCATGACTCTCATCCAAATCTACCAATTAAGACATGTAATGTACTTCTTCATAACAATAAGGGGTGTACACAGTCAAAAAGTGGCTATAACTTGTGGTGGGGGTGGAAGGCTCTCTGTGGATGTAAGTACCGTATGCTCTTATCATCTGGTGATTTTTAAACGGTATTTAATCTGAGTTGGCGGGCCTAGTGTGTGTGGGACAGTGTGAGTGTGAATTACATTTGAATAATTTAGCTGCTGTGTGTTTGAGTGAAACAAATTTGAAATGTGACTTTGAATATTATTATTTTTTTTGACATAGATATCTGAGAAGGACATGATCAACAATGTAACTTTAATTGCTAAGTTTGATAGGTGTTTGTTGATATAAATATGAACATAATCTGCCACATGCTTATTCAAAGAAAGTACAATTGTGTAAAATTTTACCATAACAGTAGATGCCCTTCTCTTCACTGTTGCAGTAGTTCTTAAGCAAGCAATCTCCTGCCAAGGACAGTCCAAACTCCAGCCAGTATACCAAAGCCTTTAGTACTTATAGGCATTGTACATCACACATATGCACCCCGAGCAAGGCATATGGCATAAAGTTGACGCGTGGAGACACAGACACAGAACTGGAAAAGCCCCAGGAGGAGCTGAATGTACCTAGTGACAAGGAGAAATGTGCATCCAGAAGGAGAAAAAGAACAGGATCTTCTCAGCCAGAAGAGCAGGAACGAACAAGGCTAGAGTTGAGGGGGCAGGATGGAGGGTGAGAATACAGCAACAGTGAACAGAAGCACAGTTCCTGTCAGATCCGATCACAAGCTAATCACCTTGGAAATCCACATACCTCTCATGAAAAACACCTCCAAAGCTAACTTTGGGCTCCTAAAAACAGAGGTGGATAGCTTCACAGCACCCATGCAAATGGAGAATAGTTGCATGACCTCCAAATCATACACCAATGCACTGTACGACCATGTACACAAATGCATGGATCACGCCATACCCAATAGAACTAAGATGCTCTCCTCAAAAAAAAAAAAAAAGGAAGCCAATCTGGTGGTCCCCTGCCATAAACAAACTCTACAACAGAAAGAGGAAACTGATGCGGAATCAGGTGAAGTCCCACGACTGGAAAAACTCCCTTATCAGCCTCAACAAAAGGTTGAGATCCCTCATCAAATCCTCTAAAGCTAGCTATGAAAACAGAATTTCAGCAGATAGTAAAGACAACCACAAGGCCTTCTATAGTTATGTAAAGAATCTCCATGGCAATATCCAGATTTGCTCTGAGCTACTGCACAATGGTACCTCCTATACAGAGCCAACAGATATTGCAAATATACTGGCGGACAGATTCAGTGCTAACTTTACCCCTTCTCCCCCCAAAGGACCAATCACAATACCAGTAGATTGCCAGGCACCCAGTATTACTGCTGCACAGGTTAAAACAGCACTGTCCAAGGCCAATAATACAGCTTCTATGGGACCTGACAGTATCCCGGGCTGTGTTCTACATGAACTACAGAGTGAACTGGCACCTCACATGTGTGCCCTGTTCAATCAAAGCCTCACCTCAGGCTTTGTCCTACTGAATTACGCACTGCTACAGTCATCCCTCTCCACAAAGGAGGAGCGACTACAGACCCTGGGAACTATCTCCCCATTAGCCTGACGAGTCTGATGTGCAAAGCTATGGAACGCATCATCATGGACCTAATAAACAAGGATATAGGGAATCTCCAAACTCTGGATCCTACACGGTTTGGTTTTGTGAAGGGTAGATCAAGCCTGCTCAACTTGGTCGACTTCTTTGAGTCAGTCACCAAAGCTGTGTATGAAGGTAAGGTGGTTTATACAGCCTACCCTGATCTGGCTAAGGCCTTTGATACCATTCCCCACTCAGGAATCATAGAAAAACTTACTAAGCTAGGCATAAACCCCTATATGACTAGGTGGGTTGCAAACCGGCTCACAGACAGAACCCACAGTGTGAAAGTAGCTGACTCCAAGTCAGACTGCCGACCACTCACGAGTGGAGTCCCACAGGGTTCGGTCCTGGGTCCTCTCCTGTTTGGTATCTACTTCTCTGAAGTCCAGGCCAACATGAAGGGACTCTGGCTGACAAAGTTCGCAGATGATTGCAAGCTTGGAGCTATTATCAACTCCCCAAGTGTTGTTGACATCCTACAGAAAGGCCTCAGTGAGACCAACGACTGGTGTCAGGACCTGGCCTTAAGCTCAATGCCAAAAAATGCGTCTTCATCCCCTTTGGAAAAAAAACAGTTACCTTGAATTACCACTTTGATGGTAGTCCACTGAACACAGAAGGCGTTACAAGAGATCTGGGAACACAGGTTGACAGCAACCTCTCTTTTGACCACCACATTGCCACTGTGGTCAGAAAGTCCTTCTATGTGGCACATCTCATTACTAAGGGTTTTGCATCAAAGAAGTCATTGTCTCCCTCTACTCTTCCCTCATTAGGCCAATCATCGAGTACAATGCCCCAGTTGGCATGTACCTCACTAGACACCTGCAACAACTGGAGAGGCCGCAAAAGTACCTCACAAAGAGGATCCTAGGCCTTAAACACTTGTCCTACATAGACAGACTCAAAAACTCCAACTATTCTATGTCTCATATCTCCTACTTAGAGGCGATCTCTGCTTGACTTAAAGCCATGTCTGACCCAGCTCTGTTAGAAATGCTACATCTAAAGAAATCCCAATCCCTCCGCACCACACGCTCCAGAGACCTCAACCTCATTACCACAATCAACAGAACATGCTGGAGGGATAGCTTTATAACCCAGAGATTGCCCATGCTATGGAATAGACTTCCTATACATGTCAAGCAGAGCACCTCACTGGCCCTCTTCAAGAGAAATTTTGATGAGTGGATGGGAAATAGAAAATTCACCCCAGGGATCACTCCAGTGGCTCTACTCAACAGAGGCACTAGGAACTAAGCTTGAGTGGCACGACTCCAGGGTAATCTTATGGGCTAGGCTTGTAAAGGCTCCAGGGCCATTAGCCTAGTACACACCTATGAATCTATGAACCCTATAAATAAGAGACAACCAAAGAAACCTCCACAGATGGGGGATCCTGATGGCAAGAGAAGCACTAGACAGAAAATTGCTTCCATTTAGACATTTATGATTTCTTGGTGCTGGGTTTCCTGGTCTCCTGCAAGACCCAAAGCACGTCCTCAGAAAAGTGGTGCTTGAAAGGGATCAAAACCATGTCACCCACAAGGTCATTTGAAGAGTGAACAAGTGAGGATGGATGAGAGGTAACTTGCCTTGTATAAGAAGATCCACTCAGTGAGATACCTTGCTGTGACTGCCCCTGGCCAATTGAGAAAGAAGGGGAAACCAATGCTGTTTGTGCCAAAAGGAAGTCACTCGCAAGATTTTTGGAGAGTCCTGCCTAATCTTGTGCAGGACTCGTGGGAACAGAGGAAGGTGAGGGAACTCCTCTCATCCTGCAAAAGGCAATGACAGTGGCGAGGCATTTGATGAATACTCTTGGGGGCTGTAGATAGCCCTCAAGGCAATGAAGAGAACTGGAAATCCAAGGAAGAAACAAAAAATGTAAAAAGTTCCTGAAAAGGGGATGGATGGAGATATAAAGGAAAAATAAACAAGGCATCCATTTTCCAAGTCAGAGGACTTGGGACTCTGGAACAGAATAGAGGAAGTTGCCTGTTCGGAGGGGAGGTAAAAAAATCTACCTGAGGAATACCCCGCCGATGCGCAATGTCCAGGAACCCATCTCTGTGAAGCATTCATTCATGAGCTTGTGTGCTGGACTTGCTCAAAGTGTCTGCCACCAGACTGTGCTCTGAGGGAATGTAAACTGCCTGAAGAATCACTTGATACTGGAAAACTAGATCCCAGATCTGAAGAACTAGTCTGCACAGAAGATAGGACCTTGTATCTCCTAGCTTGTTGACATACCACATCACTGTGGTGTTGTCTGAAAATTTTGAGGGGGCCAGGATGAAGGAGGGAATGAAAAGCCTGAAGGGTTGGAAGCAGGGCCCTCATCTCTTTTATACTGATGTGCTTTGACCTCTGATGTACAGGCCAGAGACCCTGACACTGAGGGAGCCAAAAAAGCCCCCCCCCCAATCCCCTGTCTGAGGTGTCTATAAAGAGCTCTTTAGTCAGGGATGGAGCATGGAAAGGAAGCCCCAGGTTGAGAGAAAGCGGAGCCCACCACTGAAGCCTGAGCTTGAGGCAGGGAAGGAAAGGTATTGGGAAGTCCAGAGGAAAGCAGTGCTGGAGTCACACTGACTTGAGGTACGAGTAAAGCTTTCTCAGGTGGTCTGCCCAGAGGGAGCATGGGAATGGTGTAAGCTAAGAACCTGAGGACATTGAGAAATTCCCTGACTATGACTGACACCAGAGAAGGAAGAGGCTGGAAAAAGGTAATAAGAGAGACGGCCTTGAGGATAGACAGAGAGAGATACCAGCAGAGAGATGGTCTGAAGCCTCCAACCAAGGAAAATATGATCCCGAGAAGGGGCCAGAGCTGATTTCTGGAAGCTTCTCATGAAACCCAGAGCAACAGGGAAATAATAAACTGGAGATCCTGAAGCAGGGTATCAAGGGAAGAAGCTTGAATGAGCAGATTGTCCAGATAAGGGAACATCTGAACTCCTCTCATCCTGCAAAAGGCAATGACAGAAGCAATGTATTTGGTGAATACTCTTGGGGTAGTAGATAGGCCAAAAGGCAAAGCAGAGAACTGAAAATGTAAGGAAGAAACAGAAAAATGTAAAACATTTCCAGAAAAGGGGATGGAAGGAGATATGAAGGTAGGAGTCCTTGAGATCCAGAGTGACCGGGAAGGTATGGGGTAAAAGAAAGGGAAAAAGAGATTGAAGATACAACATTTGAAAGGAAGGAATCTTAAGAAAGGTGTTGAGCTGGGAAGGGTCTAGAATTGGTCTACAAGTGCCCTCCTTTCCGGGAACCAAAATCTTTCTGGAATAAAAAATCCTCCCTACATGGGCAGGAAGTACAGCTTGAACGGTACCCTGGACCAAAAGAGAATGGAGCACCTTTGGGAAAGAGGAAGTTGTTCCCGAGAAGGTTTAGAGATGCCCAAAAAGGGAAGAAGGGATTTCCAAACCATGCAATATTCCTGGCAGAAAATGGACAAAACCCAAGAGTCTGTTGTGATCTTTAACCAATTTTGAAGAAACAGGGAAAGATGGAAGGATAAAAAAAACTGCCCAGGGAAAGGAGAAGCAAACTGTCAAATGGAACCTGGCTTATCCTGAAAAACAGGTTTTTGGGAATTAGGGGTTTGAGTAGACTTAACAGGAGGCAAATGTCTAGAACCCTTGTTTTCCTTTGGATGGATGATGACACTGCCAGTGAACCAATGCCGATTTGGAGGGGTAATTCCTCTGAAACTAAGGAATAGGAAAAACAAAAAAAATGTTTTAATTGGGGAGACCTGAAAGTTCCAGCAGCACCATGGGAGCATTCAAAAGTTTGGCCTTCATATCATCAGGCAAACCCTGACAAAGCCAAGAGTAATGCCTCATAACAGAATCAAAGGCAGCAGCCCTAGAGGAGGCATCAGCTGCATCATACCTGCATTTGACAGAGTAGCAAGTAACTTAAGGGGTAGAGCCCAAAAGGGAAAGGGCAGAAGCCTTCCCTCAGAATCAGGAAGGTCAGAAACCACTTTAGAAATTTGAAAAAGGAGGGCCAAAACGCACCTGGTCATACGAGTCTGGTAGTTGACGGCCCAAAAGGATAAAGTGGCAGCAGTATAAACCTTTATGTCCAGCCTCTCCATAGCCCTATTATCTTTATCTGAAGAAAGCAATTTTTATAGAGAGAAAAAACTTGGAGGGCTTGTCAGAATAGACAGATACTACAGAAGGATCAGCAGAAGTGCATTTATAAAGACATTTACACAGTTGTCAGGCATCTTGTAAAATCTATCAGATTTCTTGGAAGCAGGGGGCTGATAAATAGGGGCCATAGAAGCTGCTGAAAATGTAACCAGAGGGGCAGCCAGAACTTGATAAAACAGCAGATGGCTTAAGAAACTCATCTGGAGGAGCCCATAATACCTTTTCTGAATATCAGAGACTTGAGAGCAATCACAATTAATTTCTATCATGTGGGCAACAGTATCACCAAAGGAGAGTTCCTCCAAAGCGGAGTCTGGACTAACAGAATCCATTTATTCTCAACCATAGTCCAAGGGGGAAGGGATTTGATAAGAGTACACCTGGGACTTTTCCCCAGAATCCAGATCCTTATCTGAGGAGTCTAATTCCGTGCATCTTTTTAGTGGAAGATGGGGAGGCAGGCATGGACACCCCTTGAGGAGGAGGCTTTAACGCCATTAAAGCATTAAATAACCCAAGAAAAATCCTGCCATTCATGCTGGGGATCTTTAACAGCAAGGGAAACTTGCTTGGTTCAATGTTTTTTTTTCTGTGGGCCATCCGCATGAAAACACCTTGGGAGGGTCAGACCCCTGGCAACACTCAATAAGTATAGTAGGGATCTTTTCCCCAACTAAGATCTGCAAAATCCCCCTCGGTCCCTCAGATATAACCATCTGAGGTTCGCTCTCAACATCTGGAGAAGACATTTGTAAAACCTCCAAGGATGTGCGAGAAGTCAGATCCATGCCGGCCTCCAACAGGGTCACAGCAGAGGAATCCGAAGCAACCACAGGACAATCCTCTGAGCTTTCACCAGTTTTGAGAGACAGATGTCTGAGGAGACTGGACAGCAGTTGTATTAGACCCAAATTTTTTGGCCTTTTTTTTTGCCAAAGGCTGATCCTCGAGATGGGAAGACTCCACCATAACTCTTTCAGCCAACAGCTTAAGGCGTTGGTTTTCAAGGTAAATACATAAAGAGGACTGACAACTACATATGATCTTGGGGGCAAATGCCTGACAGAACACTGTGTAAGGTCGTGGGATGCATCCATACAGAAAAGACACTGGTCGTGAAGGTCTTTATGGGAATCTTCCTCCCATATTGACATCTTCCGTTTCTGGATAACATGAATCTAACAGTATTAATTAAAAAATAAAGATAAGGAGAAATCCCAATGGGGCACTTACCTGAAACATGGCTTGGTAACCTGCACAGCAGAAATAAGTTCAGACCGACGTTCAGTGATGGTGTTTTCAATGACAGCTATTTTAATAGAAGAGAAGTGTACTGTTGTTCATACCAAGTCTGTTTTCAGTGTGAGACTGTTTTGTTTAGTTTAGAAAATGGCCAACAGTGTTTGTGCCATAAAATTTGAAATAAAGGTTTTAAATCAGATTTCTGTAAAGTAAAGAAGAAAACAGGATGCACACTGACATATGTGAACAGTGTTTCTGGAAAATGGGGAGAGACAGCCTAGTAGTGGGACACTAGAATGACTCGGAAAGGGGGGGGCTATTTCAATACCCTGTCCATGGCCCCACTTGACCATGATCCATCTCTGCTTGCAAACAGCTACATATAATGCAGAAAGATCCATTTGGGTTATGAACTATTTAGGAAAGGAAACAAAAGTCATTCCAGTCACAATGAGACATAAATGAATGATACAGACCCAAGCATTTCTGACCGGAGGACATAAACTATGTTTGTAACAATTACTGCTGAACATGTAGTATCTTCCTTTATGCCTTCCAGTGGTAAGCCTAAAGTTAGAGTCCAAAGAATCAGCAGTAATGACTTAAAAAAAGCAGTGTGTGAAAGTCACTGTTACATGATACTCCAATAGTTAACAAAAAGTGTTGGTTACATGGCTGAGAAAAACTGAGTATTCCACATTATGTCAGAAATGTTCACCCAGTGTTCAGATTGTTTGGATTTGTCTCCTTTTCTGCAGCACACAGGCAGCAGTCAGTGGTATCCCTTCTTAGTCCCTATATTTTACTGAAATAACAGCATTTAAACACAAGCAATGAAAAGCTATAAGGACTATAATCTTGTGGAACTCTGATATCAACAGACATCAGGTGGTGCAAAAATGACAAATGTAAAATGAACTTCAGCCCCAAAACTGGAGCATTAGATTGAGAGAATGGAAACAACTTTCTAATTAGATCATATGAATGATAGTGGAAAGGCGATCATTGATGTAAAATCAGGATGGGCAAGGAGGCAATGGGGTGAAAGACTCAGTACACACAGAAATTTGCATCAGAAAAATAATAAGAGCTGTCTGCTGTATGTTGTATGCCCAACCTGAAGGTAACAAAACACACACAGAAGTGAATTAAAGCTTTGGAATAGTAATTTCAAACAGAACAATTTACTGGTGAGCAGTACACTGCAACCCCAATAATGCAATTTAACAATGCTCTGAAATCCTATTCTGTGGTTCTTGATTGTAACAATGGTGTCATTTACTATTTCTGTTAGGGCTTCCTGGCTTTTAATTTTGCTAAGTGGGCTTCTGGATTCTTTACATCTCTCTGGCACAGAAACATTATTTCTACTGGGATTTTCTGACTTTGAGTTCTCCTACAGTTCTCTAAGATCCTATTTAATCATGCTGAGGTCCCTACTGGCTGTTTATCTTACCAAGGCCTCTGAACGAGCAGCCATTGACACCATTAATATTGTCTTAATCACATTACCACATATCTCATGAATTCATCTACTGCTCATAGCTACCATTTAGTCCATCTAAGGGTGAATGCCCTGTAGCAGATTCCTGAAAATGACCACAGTCTTGGGACAATCTTCACCAAGACCACTGTAATGAGCCCTCCAAAGGCAATAACATATCATCTGACCTCACAAATACACAAGCTCTGCATACAATGACTATAAAAATGACAGACTTTTTCCACAAGGGATGCAGTGACGGCAAGAAATCTCTGATCTAGTTCAAGAAAAGATAAGCTGGAATACACTATCCCCCCAAGCCCCTAAGTGGGTCATCCGGCATTGGGCCAATAAATAAACCCTGGTCATCAGCAATGTGATGGAACATTCAGCCTTTAATCCACATGGGATGCTATTGGCTCTGCTGTTCTTGCAGGAAGGCCTCAATTCCATTGATTTTGCTGAGGTCTCCAAATATTTAGAGCTAGGGCTGATCATTTGGTCTTTGTCATCTTCTTTACAGATGCATCTGTACACATTTTAAATTATTATGCGCCTTCTGCTGTCACAGCTGTGAAATATTCAGTGCTCAAGAACTGTATCCTTACTACTAAGCACTGAAGAAAACAAATGTCAGACAAAATGCATCTACATATAATTTATACAGTTCATAAAAGGTCTTAATATTTAAAGTAGGGTCAAAGTGCTATTCAGATGGCTAAATGCTGCTCTTTGAAAATTAACTTATGATCCATTACCCACATGTTATGGGCCTGCCAATCTTGTTAAGCCTGTCCTCTTCTTCTCTGACATAACCAAAATGTATGGTTATATAAGCAGAAGCCAGACAAGTGCACAAAGGTACTTTCAGTCAGAGCAAATAATGGAAATTTAGCTGAAAGTCACTTTCAGCAATAATAAGTAAGCACTTTTTGGTGAAAGTGACTTTCAGCAATTTCATTTTGAAGTAATGTCATGTCCTGAAATTTTGTTTGATGAGTTGATATTAATCCATATAAGTACAAGGTAGGTGTCACTGTTATGATGTCATTCTGACATAATCAAATGGAGATTATAGAATGACTCCCTATTAATATTCGAAAATGTGCATGCTGACTGGCCCAGCCCAACCAGCGTGCCCGTTATAAATCTCACAATATACTAACGGAAAAAGGTCCGATCACCCAAACTTTTTTCCTTTGATATAAAGTGCCCCAAAACCTTTTTTTTTTTCCCAATTAAAAAAAAAAAGAGAGAGAGAAAACGGAGCAATGGAGACTTTCCTTTCTCCGTTGCTTCCGTTTCAAAGCACTGATGTACTGGGTATGCGTGGGAATGCAAGTCCCATACGCATGCGCAGTACATCAAAGCGAAGAAGCATTACAGTAATCCGCCGTTATACAAAGACATTATTTAAGAAAAGTAAGTATTTTTTTCTTAAATAATGTCTTTGTATAATAGCAATAACCGACTCCGTGTTTGTGGTATATTGAAGACTTACCCACGGTTGCCTTTGTTTAATCACTCGGGCTTCGTCCTCACGATACCAACTGTGGGTAAATCTTCAATATACCACACCACGTCATCGGTTATTGCTTAATTAACAACCTCTTCATGTAACTAAGAACCATGAAAATGATAAACTTCTCAGTTCTGGGGGTGAACATTCTTCCACCATATATTAAAGAAAGGTCATCCTGATTGTATTTATATCACATGAACTACCTCAGTTTTCAATATCACATGGTGACACATAAAAAGGGGAAAACACGTTATATTGCAGAAACAACTGACAATGAAATACTGTTAAGAAATTTACAGTTATCAACTCTGTCAAGAAAAGTGGCACAGATCAGATGCAGCATGTAATAACAGGCAAATGACTTTTTAAATAGTCACAGACTTAAGGGCTGGCATAGATCTACTGTTAAAATGTGCTATTTAAAATCAAGTAGGGGCATTCACACACAGCTCAATATATTTTCAAAGTAAGAATTAAAGTGGACCTCTTAAATAATGTTCTCAAGGTAGGCTATGCAATTAACTCAGTTCACTGATAGAAATAGCCTTACTGTTTTTGTTTGAGCAAACGGTTGTATATGTTATGTGCATTCCATAGAAGCATGCATAAATTAAAGGAAATGAAGCCAGGAATCCCATTTTCACCTTATAACATGTTACTTACTATGCCCAAAGTAGTGAAAAAAAAACACAACTTTTCATTTTATAGGAGTCAGTAAATTTAATTTTGATTACAGAACAACTCACACCCGCAGATTACTCTGCCATATTAAGTACTTCTATTCAAGCAATGTTGTTGAAAAGAAGGCAGTTAATATCATTACACTGTTGCCTGGCACTAAAACTCCAGTATGCTAGAAACCCAATTTACAAAATTCTACAAATTAAAAGGCACAACTCTTGAGCACACCACAACCACTCTGTCTAAAGAAATTATCAGATGAACTGCCAAGCTTCAGAATGCTTTCCTGTTGACTAAGCTTGAACAAGCTACTAATAAAGAAGCAAAAATAATATCTGAGATACCATGTAGAATAATGACTGAACACGCACATTCTCTCTCATTCTCTCTAGAGACTTCTAAGGATTTTCATTATTTCCTCCAGAGACTGCTCTAGTCTGCCATAGTTGATTATATTCTAAAGCTATAGAGTCCCCACTGTGTTTAAAATGCCAAATAAAATTATATCTCATTCACTGCTTTACAGCATAGGTTCAAATATTCAAATCCAATCAGTACAGCCATGTAATACTAAAATGATAAATTTCTTACTAGCGATAGCAAGTCATTAAATCAGGGTGGAAAAAGGATAATCTGTTGTACTATTTTATCAATAGCAACAGAAGTGAGTTCTCACACAGTTCTAAATGACTGCCTTATATGCAAGTCTCCTTCCTCCTCATGTTATTTCTGAGACAAGGTTTAAATCTCTGCAGCATATTCATATATTCACACCGTATACTTGCAGAGAATGGGAACAGCATTAGGTTTGGAAGTCCTAATAAGAATGACCTGTGAAGAAGTTATCTAAAGCTAACAAAATAAGCTGCTTCAACTTCCATAAATAAGCAGTTATTCTGTTTTTCCCTTATTTAACTAAATCTACTGTGAGTATGCATAACATACACATACATATATGTAAAACCATCCACAGCCATTATTGAGGTCTCAGCAAGAACGATGGGAGAAAATCAACTAAATACAATAAAGTATGCTGTGCATTTCCTTTTGTACCCTGCAGCAATTCTGGTTGTCCTAATTTACCTAAATATGTTTAGCAGAGACGCAATACAGATGGGCAGTCACTGCCATGTATATTAAATAAAGCCCAGAAACATGAAACACAAATTCACAGAGGTAACGTTATATATTCTAGCCAAGAAGTACCACAGACACCCCATATCAAACACTGCACTGCAATCATATATATCAAGCACACGGACAATCAGCGGTGGCAGACTTTGCTTTAAGATGACACTAACTCTTCTCCTTTGATCTTGCTTGGCTTTCCAAAGTCAAGTGCTTTTTTTTAGCTTACTTGTTATCTTTGTCACTCCAGGCTTAATTTTCCTTAAAAAGAAGTTATGTCTTACCATAACGTTCCATCTGTGTTGTTGATCTTCATTTATTCATTACAATGGGTCATCGGTTCCGTCCTCGGAACTGAGACGGCCTTATACCAAGCTCATGTCAGACAAAAAACTCTCGAGCCAAGAACCTACCCACAATGCTCTGCTCCCTGTTACCTCAGATTGAATTTGCAAGTTGATAGACAAAAGTAGAGGCTACCTCTGGTCAGAACAGACCTACAAGAATGGAAGGAGGACCATATGAAATCCACCAAGAACCTCCAGAGGGGGACAGAGGGTGGGGAGTAATGAATGAACGAAGATCAACAACACAGATGAAACATTATGGTAAGAAACATTATGGTAAGACATAACTTCTTTATCTAATGTTGCTAATCCTCGTTCACTCCTTATGATAGGACCGAGTCCCCAGCTACCCATATCCCTCGACGGCCCCCATGGAAGGACATTCCTGAGTACCATGGAACCAAAAGAAGCTCATCCTCTGGAGGCCAAATCCAATTTGTAATGAAGAGTACAGGTATGGGGGTTGGCCCAAGTCGCAGCTGAGCAAATGTCATTGAGGGAAGCCCTAGCATGGAAAGCTGCTGAAGTTGCCATTGACCTTGTAGAATGGGCTTTCACTTTGGGAGGCAAGGTGATGTTGTTCTTGTTGTAGATGAAGGTAATGTAATTTCTCAACCATGACACCAATGTAACTTTAGAGACAGGATGACATAGCCTTGGTCCAGAAAAAGCCAGAAATAAATGGTCTGATTTACAGGTAGATTTTGTTCTGTCCAAATAAAAACAGATTTGCCTGTGAACATCTAGGGAGTGCAGGCAATATTCTCCCTTGTTAGAATGATTAGGGAAAAAATACTGGAAAGTCAATAGACTGGTTGATAGACCGCTCTGACACCACTTTCAGTAAGAAGGATGAATTAGTTCTTAGTGAGACTCTATCCTTATGAAAAATAAGGTAGGGACGTTTGATGCATAAGGCTTGAAGTTCGGACAGATGTCTGGCCGATGTGATAGCAACCAGAAACAAGGTTTTCCAAGAGAGGTACTTTAAGTCGCATGAAGTTGTAGGTTCAAAGGGGGGTGCTGTTAGGGCTTGCAGAACCAAAGCCAGGTCCCAAGGTTGTACTGGTTCTCTAAAGAAAGGCTTTAGGTGAAAAACGCCCTTCAAGAAAGTCTTAGAGTCTGTGTGACATGAGTGAATAGTCCTGGAAGCCAATGTGGAAATTAGAAATGGCAGCTAAATGAACACGGACAGTAGAGGCTGATACCCCAGACTGAAAAAGATCTGATAAATAATCTAATACCACTGAAACTGGGGCTGAAAAGGGGTCCAATTGTTTGTTCGAAGCCCATAAGGTAAATTTTTTCTACTTGCTGAGATAGGTTAGCCTGGTGGATGATTTATGAGATGCAATAAGAATATTGCGCACCGGGGAGGAGAGGTCATCCTTCCTGGCAATCATTAAAAGTGGAGAAATCAAGCTGTCAGCTTCAGGTTTGTTAGATTGGGGTGGGTCAGACCCTGCGTATGGGAGAGCAACCTGAGTTGGATTGAGAATCCATGGTCGATCTAGCAGGTGAGGCCAGAGGAAGGGGAACCAAACTTGTCGAGGCCAATATGATGTAATGAGGATTACTTTGCTTTTCAAGTGCCATGCTTTCTTCAAAAATTGGGAAATGAGGGGTAGAGGAGGGTAAGAATAAAGCAGACCTGAGGGCCAAGCGTGGACTAGAGCATCTCTCGGTGACTGTCCCCAAGGGGGGATCAGGGAAAAGTAGTTGCTGCACTTGTAGTTGATTGGGAAGGCGAACAGATCGTAGCAAGGCTGGCCCCAGTGGATGAAAATTTTTGCCGCTATCACAGGATTGAGGGACCACTTGTGAGGTTGTAGAATGCACCTGCTCAATTTGTCCGCTATCACGTTGGAGCTCCCAGGAATGTGCATTGCAATTAGAAAGCAGTTGGAAGCTGTCGCCCATTGCCATATTCTCAAGGCCTCTTGGCATAACGGGTAAGATCTGGTGCCCCCTTGCTTGTTGATGTACCACACTACTGACATGCTGTCTGACTGGATCGCAATAGTCCCTGACAGAAGGATCAAGTGAAATGCTTGCAATGCTAGTAGCACCGCCCTCAGTTCCAGGACACTGATATGCAAATGAGCCTCTGTCTCCGACCAGGTGTCTTGGACCGAGTTTCGCTGACATAGCCCCACCCTCCCCATCAGGGAGGCGTCCGTGGTCACCGTGGCTTTTGGCTGATGGGGGCTGAAGGGGCAAGACCATTGTTGGAGATTTTGAGACGTCCACCAGAGCAAGTCTTGCTTGCATCTCTGAGTTACACTTATCTGAAAAGACAAACAATGTTGTAGAGGGTACCACTGAGTGAGAAGTAGCCACTGAAGAAGTCTTATGTGGAACCTGGCCAGAGGAACAATGGTGATCGAGGCTGTCATCGACCCCAAGAGTAGGAGTACAGACCGAGCAGAAAATTTGTGGTGACAGATTAGCAGCTGAACCTGTTCTCTTATTCTTTGAAGTCTGTGAGCCAGAAGAGATGCTGTGAAATTTCTCATGTCGAACAGAACTCTGATGAATTATAAAGATTGTGCAGGGGTCGTGTTGGACTTCTCCCAGTTTATAGTGATTCCCGGGTGCTGAGCTGTGAGAAGAGTGTAATCCAGGGCTTCCCTCCAGTAGAAGCTTGGTGGGGGCGGTAAGAAGACAGTTGTCTAGGTATGGAAACGCCTGGAATCCTTGAAGTCTCAGGTGAGCGATAACCACTGCCATGCATTTTGTCAACACTCCAGGGGCTGTAGAGACAGAAGGGCAGTGCTCGAAACTGGTTGTGATTGGCTCATATGAGGAAGCAGAGGTATCTTCTTGAGCATTTGTTCACTTTTATATGGTAATACGCATCTTGAAGATCTATAGAGCACATCCAATCATCTTCTTCCAAAAGAGGAAGGATAGACTGAACCGTGACCATCCGGAATTTCTGTTTTTACAAATTTGTTTAGTGTGCTGAGATCCAGAATCAGGATCCTTTTTTTACTCAAGATTCTTTTTAGTGCCAAAAAAGACAGGGGACTGGAGACTATCTGGTCTGGGGGAACCATTTGGATGACTCTTTTTGTATCAGCTTTCAGATTTCGTGTGCTGCTGCTTCCCCCTGACTGGGTGGGACATCAGGTAAATTTCTGGGTGAAGTGAGGCAGAGATGGAAGGGATGGTAACCTCTGGATATTATCCGTTGTACCCAGGAATCGGTGGTTATGGTTCATCAGGCAGTAGGGTACAAGGAAAAACAACCCCCGAATGCTTCCAGAGGCGAGCAGTCAGGCAACGCTTCAGGAATGCTGGTAGGGATGCTGGTAGGGTTGCCCAGAGAAAATCTCTGGAACCCCGGTTTCATGGACCTCCCCTTCCCCAAAAGGGGTGCATTACATTAGAGTTTCCCACTCTGCCCTTAGGGGAGAACTCGGCACATGCGCCATGGAAAGAGTCCTGTGATTTTCTATGCCACATCTTCCCGCTCCTCTGATTTCTGGAGTAGAATCGTTGAGGGGTGGAGTGTCGGACACCAACAGCAGACAGGGTCTTACCATCTTGTTCGCACCTTGCCAGCATATCCTTAACCTTTGGGCCAAACAATGAAGAGGCCTCGATGGGGGAATTCATAAAGGAAGTCTTAAAGGAGTCTGCAAAGGCGCATCCAGGCATGCCATCTCGTGACTATGCCTGCGCCTGCCGCTCTAGCTGCTCCTTCTGTTGCATGTGAAATGAGGCGCATGGAAGAATTGGATATAGATTCCAGGGCTGCTATCTGAGAGGCTACCTTGTCGCTCACCTCATCAGAAACAACTTCTGCCAAGGTTTCAGAGAGTTGGTTGATAAGGTCCCTCTGGAGCCTCGTAAAGTGTACCAAGTAGTTCAAGGACCTTACAGCGAAGGTAGATGACGCAAACACATGGTTCTCGAGTCTGTCTACTGTCCGTGACTCCTTGTTGGGTGGATGGACAGCCTGGCTCTCTTCTGCCAAGTCTTTTTTGGTTGCAGCTGCCACCACAACGGCATCTACTGGAAGACCTTTGGGCCAATGAGTATGTTCAGCAGGGGGAGATAAAATTTTGTCAGGCCTCCGAGGTATAGCTTCCAAAGTGTTAATAGCCTTCCATGCATGCTGGACGATGAGCTGGACAAGCTCATCGGCTGGTGGAGTAACCCTGAAGGTAGGGAGCTGGGCACGAAAGGCCTGCAGGAATACAGATTCCTCTGAGGAAGGGTTGCAGGACTTCCGGTCACCCTTCTGTCTTAGGATCTCGAGGATGTCACCAAAGGACATCTCATCAGAGGGTGACCGTCGGGACCCTTCCCTGTCATCAAAGTCCATATCTTTAGTTAGAGACTCCTCAGTGGAGTCCATGTGCATTCCTCTTGCACGAAGCCTTGCAAGGGACATCCTTAGTGGGGAGCTCTGAGGAAGATTGCGAGGAGGGGATCTCCTGCAGGGGAGAAGCCTGAGGCCCTTGTGCCCAGGGTCTGGTAGATGTGGCTTGCAACAGCTGTGCAACAGAGAGGAGTAAGGACTCAGGGATGTTTTGCCAGCAGAGGCAAGTGCCCTCTCCATGGTCTGGAAGGCCAGACCACCCGAAGAGGGATGGGAGCCCGGAACCGAGCACAACAACCTTGGGGCCGGGGTCACACCCCACTCTGATGAGCTGACCCCCAGACCAGGAGTCTCAAGAGGGCTGTGGAGCATGAGGGGAGGAAGATTCCTGGAGGGTGCCATAGAAAAAACTGGTGTTGAACCAAGAATGCCTGCCCCCATGGCACAGCCGCTAGCCTAAGAAGGGCCCGGTGCCCAATGCACCGAGGGCCACAAGGACGACTCCAGCTCTAAAGTGAGGTCCACTGTTGGTGTTGAAGAAAGGGCAGCTGCTGTCAAAGGAAGGGGCTTTGATGCTTCCCTGGAAGTTGAAAGAGGAGTGTAAGATGGAGTCTGTGGAGAAATATGGTCACCTGCAAGAGGCAGCACAGCTTTAGATGGATTACGGAGTCCCCAGGCCACAAGCAACTGGTCGACAAGCCGCAACGCATTCTGTTCTGAGAGGCTCCTGGTCGACCTCATAGTCCTGATGGAGATTCTGACCTGTCCAAAAAGGGGCTGTACTGACTTCCCACAAATGGATCTATGGAGGAAGAGTACTTAATTCTGGTGAGTTCGTGTAATGTAAAGCCCAGAGCAGAGGGTGTCTGCACCGAGGAGAATGGTGCCGAGGGTATCTGCGCCAACAAAGGTGGCGCCATAGGTGTCTGCACTGTGAAGGGCGGTATGGCAAATGTCTACACCAATGAATACGGTGCCACTGAAGAAGGTGTCTGCACCGGTAACGACGGTGCCGAAAGCGACTGCACCGAGCAGGTCGGTGCCGAAGGCGTCTGCACCGTAGAGGGCAGTATTCCAGAAACTGACTGCTTCAGCAAGGATGGAGCCGAAGAAGTAAGCCCCAACGGTGCTGAAGGAGACTGCACATGTAAAGACGGTGCCAAAGGAGTCTGCACCGACGTCAGCGATGCCAAAAAAGGTTGTGACGTTATTGTCGGAGCCGTGAGTGTCTGGTGCCAGTGGTGGTAAAGAAGATGTAGCTTGAGTGAGAACAAATTGGGGCAGTGCCGAGGCTGGAGCTGAAAAGATCACAGATGGCAGCACCAGGCCTGATGTTTTCATGTTTTTGTGAGTCGACTCCTTGTGGTCTCCAGAGGGAGACAAAGTGAGCGACCTCAAGGAGGAGGAAAAAGAACGTCTTACGGGTTTATAAGGAGGAGGTGAGCCCTCTGACCCAGAGATAGCCTCGTAGAAAGGAGATTTAAGGAGGCTTTTTAGTATAAGTTTGTTCTTCCTTTCATTCAGAGTCCTAGTTGAGATATTTCTACAACTCCCACAAAGTGGGGGGTCCACTGACAAGTGGGGAACATTCAGACAATAAACACACAAGTCATGACCATCAGAAAGCAGTAACTTACGGCCGCATTCTGTACATTGTTTGAAACCAACACTGCTTTTCTTATCCGACATTGTAATATCAAGGGAAAAACTACGATACTACTAAAAAATTATGAAACTACCCAGAAGGGTGAGAAAGGGAGAGGAAAAATTACCAACGATGGTAATGGAGAAGTACCTCAAAGGTAAGAAAAAGGACAGATTATACTACAGGGAGAGAGTCTCAAAGTTGCAATAGGGTAAGAAGATAGAGATAGTGAAGAATTGAAAACTTTCTATGCACTAATAATAGAAAAACTTCAAAAAACCGAACACTTAGCTGAGAGAGAAGGGTTGACACAGCTGTACAGCAATGCGGCAAATGAGATCTGAGGTAACAGGGAGCAGAGCATTGTGGTTAGGATCTTGTCTCGAGAGTTTTTTGGCTGATGCAAGCTTGGTATAAGGCCGACTCGGTTCCGAGGATGGAACCGATGACCCATCATAAGGAATGAACGAAGATTAACAACATCAGATTGTTATTTACGTACACCACCTCAACCAAACTTGCGTGCTTTGCATGGACTGACTGCATCCAGTTTGCAATGGCTGTCAGCAAGACAACTAATTCCATGATCACACTTCAATACCATGTTCTGCAATACATCACAGAGCACATTTACGGCATGGTGAAAGACAGCAGTTTAACAACTGAATAACTGCTGCCATGATATACAACAGTTGACTTTCACAGTAGATCTGATGATGCCACATTAGCATCTGAATACAAGGTATCTTGATGTGCAATGGACAGGACCAAACCTAAACCTGACCAGGTGATACACAGCAACTGGCCTAACACTGTGGCTCAGTTTTCTGTTACAAGTTTACCTTTTCTCTCATTAAGTCTTGTCGCCATCATAAACCTCATCCACAGAAAATTACTGAATTTACAAACGAAAGTTTTTTAAAAAAAACTTTAACTTTAATTGAGACTTTAGCAGCAAACTTTCTCAAGCAACACTCTATAGTGATGTTTTAATAAGTGAGACCAGCTTTAGCTTACTTTGCCCACAAAGAATGTTGGGAGGTTAAAGCTATTACCAAGTCAGTGATATATATATATATATATATATATACACACACACACACACACATAAATACATACATATATATATATATATATATATATATATATATATATATATATACACACACACACACATATATATATATATATATATATATATATACACACACACACACACACACACAAATACATACATATATATATATATATATACACACATAAATACATACATATATATATATATATATATATATATATATATATATACACACACATATATATATATATATATATATATATCTCACTCACACATATATATATATTTATATATATATATATATATATTTTTATATATATATATATATATATATATATATATGTGTGTGTGTGTGTGTGTGTATAATAAAAACTGCAAGAAAACAGCCAAGCTAGACTGTTCACTGTGTGATACCTTAAACCTCCTGTAATGGAGGCCCATGGGATATATGCAAATGACCCAATACAATCATCAAGTGTTTCAGCTACATGGCTTCTGAATACTCATGACTTTTTTACTTTTTAAGAATTTATGGTTACATTCAGGCCAATAAAGTCAAACCCCACTAGCTGTGGACATGTATGCTTTGGCCTTTTTATACACCTCATCAGCACAGCATAAGTGGATAGTCCGTCTATGTTTCAGAAACACAGGGTCCCTACATCCAGTTGATGCGCATGCATCATGCCAGGGTGGGAGTGAGGCACTAGGTCTCTTGAATATTCATTCAGACTTGTTGGACTGTCCTTTGTTCTGGAAAGTTCAATACTTCTCTTTGAAATCCCTTGACATTTCTTCTTAAATGTCTGTTTACCTGTATTTTGTTCAGACTGTTTATTCCATTTGTTGCCAAAACTGGATGAGGAGATAGAAAATCCCTTGGGCAATTTATAAAAGAGGTCTGAAAAACCTTTTGAGATCACATGGATCAGCTTTCCCCTTTCATCACATTTGCTGATCACCTTTGCAGCAGAGGGGCCAAACATTAAATCTCTACCCAGGGGAGAATTCATTTTTAACATCATCTCGAAGGTTCTGAGAATGCAAACATGCAACCCTCCTTAAAACAGTACCAGTGGCCATAGCCCTGGAAGAAGTATCAACAGAGCCATACACACACTGCAAACAATGAGTGGTAACCTGTGTAATAGAAGAGACTAAAATAGTTAAAGTAGATTTTTTTCTCACAAGAATAAACTGCAACTAAAACATTCCACATACTTTCACGGCTTGTCAGAACTTTAACATATGGGCTTGACAATTCAAAATTCTGACAAAGTTGCAGAAGTATACACTTTTTTTCTCATACCGGTCAATAATTTTCCCGTCTTTATCAGAAAAAGTAGGATTGGAATTAAATAAGTGCCTAGCAGCAGTGGCATCAACTGAAGCTACAGCTGCTGGCTCAGGTTTGTGAATAGTGTATAAAAATTTAAAAGACTGAGGAACTTTGTACATCCTGTCTGCCTTTTTGGACCGCTGGCTATAATAAGTGTAGGTAGTTACACACACAACCTCTAAAGCAGACAGAGTAAGATGAATGGGTGTGGGTGCTGGAAAATATTTTTGTAACAACTCATACTATTTTCTGAGGTACTGAGAAACATCAGTAATCTCCCCCTGAAAACAATGGCACATTCTAGAAATAGTCTCAAAGAAAACTCCCACAAGGAGAACTAGACATTGAGCTCTCCCCTCTAAGTCTAAATGAGAAATCTAAGGGAAAAATATCCTTCCCTGCATCTTCATGTTCATATTCATATTTAGAATCTTGAATCTCTTCAGGAAAAGAGGAAGCTTTCTTTCTTTTACCACAAATTACTTTACAAGAAGGATCAATAGCCTGAATTAAACCCTGAGCCAGACCCAGCAAACTACTCTGATTAAAAGCAATTTGAGGAGAAGTAGATACATGCTTGGTTTTCAGTTTCTTTTTGACAGGAAAAAATGGGGACAACTGACTTACTAATGGCAGCAGCTGCTTCCCCAGGGATGGTCACAGAATTCTGATACAACTGGGAAACCTTCCCTGTTCTCTCTATTAGGGCCAACAAGAGTAGCTCTCCCTTGCCCACCAACGAGACCCCAACATCCGCAGTGGATGTGGCTAACCCCCAGTCCAATGGCTGCAGGTGCTACAATAGAGGGATCTGGGGTAAAGGATGAGTTGTCTGAGGTACAACAAATGGCCACAGCAGAGTGAAACTGATAGCCTGCTGTGCTGACAAAGGTTGTTTACTTAACTTTTTCTTTTTGAAGCTCGAAAAAGGACCAAGCATGGGACCAGCAGTCTGTTCCATGGTCAAGGCAAAAATGGTGCCTCCTTCCCAGGGAACAGAAGCAGCAATTGCTGGTAAACATTACTAGTCCGCAAAAAAGAAGTTATGTCTTAACATAACGTTCCATCTGAGTTGTTGATCTTCTTCCAGTCATCACTGATGGGTTCAATTCCAAACCCTTGGAACCAAGTCAGCCTTATACCAAGCTTGAGTGCACCAAAAACTCTCGAGCTAAGCTGCTACCCACAATGCCCTTCACTCAGTTACCTCAGATCGAGTTTGCATGCAACATATAGAAGAACCAGAAAGTCAGAGGCCATCTCTGCGCAGAAACCCTGAAACACCACAAAGACCCAGAAGATCCACCAAGAGCCTTTAGTGGGCATCGATAGGAGGGTGTGATGACTGGAAGATGATCAACAACTCAGATGGAACGTTATGGTAACACACAACTTATCTGAAGTTGTTAATCTTCTTCCTATTCATCACTGATGGGACAGAATCCCAAGCTACTTGGAGAACATTCCTGAGAACCACTGAACCAAATGCCGCTCTTCCCCTGGAGATCAGATCCAATTTGTAATGCTTGATAAAGGTATAGAGTTTAGCCCAAATGGCAGCTGCACAGATGTCATCCATGGAGGCCCTACAGTGGAAGGCAACCGATGCTGCAATAGCTCTAGTTGAGTCAGCTTTGATTTGACCAGGCTTAGATTCATTCATAAGCAAATATGAAAAGCTAATGCAATCTCTGAGCCATTTTGACAAGGTAACTTTTGATACTGCACCAACTATTCTAGGGCCTGCAAAGGAAATGAAAAGATGGTCCGACTTGAGAAAGGACTTAGTTCTGTCTAGGTACAAATGTAATTGTCTATGAACATCCAATGAATGTAGGCAGTATTCTCCCTTGTTTGAATAATTTGGAAAGAATACAGGGAGCTCAATGGACTGATTAATATAAAAGTCGGAAACCACCTTGGGAAGAAAGGATGGGTTAGTAGGAAGTGATACTCTGTCCTTATGGAAGATCCAATAAGGGCTCTTGATACATAAAGGCTTGCAACTCAGATATTCATCTGTCAGAAGTGATCGCCACCAGAAATAAGGATTTCCATGACAGGAACTTTAGATCACATGTTGCCACAGGCTCAAAAGGGGGTAGAGAGAGAGACTGGAGAACCCGAGAGAGATTCCATGCCTCCACCAGCTGCCTGATGGGAGGTCTGCTGTGAGGAAGGTCTTGCAAAGTCGGGTGGAAATAAGCAGAACTCCATCTGACTCATTATGGAAGTTGGAAACAGCTGCTAAATGGACTTGAATGGTGGAAGCTGATGCACCATTGTCGAACAGCTCAGCAAGATAATGAAGAGTAGTAGCTACAGGAGCTAAGAACGGATCTAGCTTCAGATTATGTGACCAAATAGAGAATCTTTCCCATTTGTCCTTGTAAAGTTTTCTGGTGGATGGTTTATGTGAGGCCAGGATAATATCACAGACGGATGAAGAAAGGTTTCCTGCCTGGCAACTAACGGAAGTGGAGAAACCAAGCCGTTAGCTTGAGAGTGGACAGATTCGGGGGAGTCAGCCCTTGTGGGTGAGATATGAGGTCCTGACGAGTGTCTAGGATCCAAGGAGGTTGTAACAGATGAGGTCGGAGGAAGGGAAAAGTACAGTTGTGTATGCTTACCATAAATGTAGATGTTCGAGTGTCTTCACTGTTGCAGTCATCACTGTAGGGTTCTTCCTGCTGGCAGGCAGCCCTCGGTCGGCCAGAATCCCAAAGTCTGGGTCCGGCGTCGGCTGTGTACTCACCCTCCCTGACTTCAGAGCACCGGGGGTACAAAGCTCCCAGCCGACGCCATGTTCTCCAGTTTTTCTTGCCCCAGATGTCAGGTGCCCAAAAGTGAAGGCTAAAAGTAAAACAAAAATGTAACATACAACAAACCCCATACCCTGTAGCAAATGCACCTCAGAAGAAGGGTGAAGTAGGGAACCACACCAATAAAAGTATAAGAGGGGACAGGAGGGTGGGTAACCCAGACTGCAACAGTGAAGACACTCGAACATCTACATTTATGGTAAGTGTACACAACTGTACTATGTTCATCGTGTTTCACTGTTGCAGTCATCACTGTAGGGTTGAATCCCAAAGCTGAGATAAAGGGTGGTGGTTATTGAGTAGAAGGGGCAGCTAGAAGGCCTTGCAAGACTGCAGAAGCAAAGCCTGCCCTAGACTTAGAATAAAGAGGGAGATTATAGTGCTTAGATAAAGTATGCACTGAACTCCAAGTTGCAGCTTCCAAAATATCTTTGGTAGGTACTCCCCTGAGAAAGGCAGCTGAAGTAGCAGCAGCTCTGGTAGATTGAGTCCTAATTTTTCCTGGGATTTGCTTTCCATGATGACAGTAACAAAATCTGATTCCATGAGCAATCCATTTAGAAATGGTCTGTTTTGAAATAGCTTTGCCTTGGGAATTTGCTGCATAAGAAACAAACAGTTGTTCTGTTTTCCTGATATCCTTGGTTCTGTCCAGGTAAAAGCGAAGCTGCCTGTGCACGTCCAAAGAATGCAAGATCCTCTCCCCCTTATTTTGTGGATTAGGGAAAAATGTTGGCAAGTGAATAGTTTGGTTTAAAGCCACTTTAGAAACCACTTTAGGCATGAAAGTAGGGTTAGTCCTCAAAGAAACCCTGTCTTGATGAAAAATAATGTAAGGTTCCACAGCCATGAGCGCTTGTAACTCCGAGACTCTCCTGGCTGAAGTTAAAGCCAGTAGGATAATAGTCTTCCATGATAAATACGTTATATCAGATGTGGCAGCAGGCTCAAAAGGAGGCACAGTAAGTTTTTTCCAGGACATAATTGAGGTCCCAGGCAGGAATGGGTGGTGCCCTAGGGTCCTTAAATTCTTAGCTCCTCTGAGATATTGTTTCAGAAGTGGATGTGAAAAAATTGGAGGATCTGTATTATAATGTGCAGAGATAGCTGAGGCATGTATTTTATGGAGGAAAAAGATAAACCCTTATGCAACATATCTGTTAGGTAATGTAGAATCAATGGAATATTTGGAATGTGAGGATCTGATTCCTGCGCATGCATCCAGGTGCAAAATCTCTTCCATTTACCTTCATAAGATTTCTAGTGCTAGGCCTTCTGGCTTCTAAGATAACATCCATGACCTGTTTGGAAAGGGAAGGATTAATCATAGACCCTGAATACGCCAGGCTGCCAGGCTGAGAGTTTTGATATGAGAGTGCAGGACCTGACCCTGATGTTGAGACAAAAGATCTGGAATCTGAGGTAGAATCCAAGGAGGTTCCTGGGATAGATTTATCAGTGTTGAGTACCAAAACTGTCGAGGCCAATTCAGGGCTAGTAAGATCAGCTTTGGTTTGTCCTGTTTTATTTTTAATAACACCCTTGGGTAGAAGAGGTAGTGGTGGAAAGGCATACCCCAAGAGGTTCCTCCAAATGAATGAGAGAGCATCCACTTTCCATGCTAGCTTGTGATATGTCCTTGTGCAAAAAGTCTGTAACTGGTAGTTGTGGGGAGATGCAAATAGATCTATGTCTGGGCAGCCCCAGGCTTCTGTAATCATCTTGAATATTTGGGTGTCTAGCATCCACTCGTGTGGGTCTGACAGGTTCCTGCTCAGGCTGTCTGCCAGAGTGTTTTGTTTCCCTGGCAGGAATTGAGCTTGTAGGTCCACTTTGCAAGCTAGTGCTGTGTTCCATAGAGTCATGGCTAGTCTGCAAAGGGGGGTAGGAGTGTGAACCCCCTTGCTTATGTACCACATAACTGTGGTGTTGTCTGCCCGTATCAGTAGCTGCCCTGGCTGTAAAAGATCCCTGAAAGCCAAGAGGGCATTCTGCACAGCTAGCATCTCTTTTAAATTGATATGTAGATGCTTCTGATCCTCTGTCCAAAAACCTTGCATGCCTTTCCCCTGCAAGTGGGCTCCTCATGCATAATCCGAGGCATCCGTGGTTATCACTTGGTAGGCTAGAGGTAGACTGAAGGCTTTCCCTTTGTTTTGAAGACATGCCATGGCCCACCAATGGAATTCCTTTTGCAGGCAAGGCAGGACAGCAATCACTGTTTCCAGACTGTGACAATGCTGGGACCATACGCTTTTTAGGTACCATTGTATCTTCCTCATATGCAGTCTTGCATATGGTATGAGTAGGATGCAGGAAGCCATGTAACCCAAAGCCTGCAGGAATTTCCTTGCAGTTAGCTGAGACATTAACGCCAGTCTTTTGAAAGTTGTAGCCAGCTGTAGTTGTTTTTCTGATGTCAGGAAAGCCATCTGGGTTGTTGTGTTTAAAAGAGCACCCAGGAAAGTTATCTGTTGAGTGGGTGTCAAATTTGACTTTTTTACGTCCACAGTGAATCCCAGGTACTTGAGTAGATTCTGAACAAATTCCAGGTGCTGGAGTAAAATGTCCTTGCTGTCTGCTTGAATAAGGCAGTCGTCCAGATAAGGGTAAATTTGAATTCCCTTGAGTCTGCAGTAAGCTACTACTGATGCCAGGCACCTGGTAAAGACCCTGGGTGCAGTAGACAAGCCAAAGGGCAGCGCAGAGAATTGGTAATGTTTCGAGCCTGCCTTGAACCTGAGGTATCTTCTGCACTCCTGTCTGATAGGAATGTGTAGGTAAGCCTCCTTTAAATTCAATGTCACCATCCATGCATTTTTGCTCAACATTGGCAGGAGCTGCTGCAGAGTAAGCATCTTGAACTTTGGTATCTCCAGGAAAGTATTTAAGACTGACAGATCCAGGATGGGTCTCCAAGTATTTTGCTTTCTGGGAACTAGAAAGAGTCTTGAATAAAAGCCTTGTCCCGTCTCTGAATTTGGAACCAGTTCTATGGCCCTCATAGCCATGAGGGACCTCACCTGTTTTAATGCCTCTGCCCATTGAGTTTTTGTAGGTCTGGCCATCCGTTTGGTTTTGGTAAGGTGTGAAAGTGGAATTTGTAACCTCTTAAAACTACATCCAGAACCCACTTGTCTTGGGTTATGTAAGCCCAATTTCGGTGAAAAAGAGAAAGTTTTCCTCCCAGAGGAGCTTCCAGGAGAGAGGTTCCTGGAGCCATGCAGGGGGAGTCATTGAGCCTGTTTCCTCTAAGGTTGAGACCTATCTTTTCCACCCCTGGGGGTGGAAGCACTCCACTGTCTAGGTCTATAAGAGGTCTGTGCTTGGGCCCTCCCTCTGGTGCGTCTATATCTACCCCTCTGAGGCCTGTCGGAGCTGGGAAAGGACCAATTTTTAGCTGGCCAATTTCTGCTAAATCTAGGTGGCTGAACTTGTAAGAAATCCTTAACCGTTTGCATGGATTTTGCCTTATCCACCATTTTCTTTATAACCTCTTCAGCCTTAAACCCAAACAAAACATTATGTTGAACAGGAGCATCCAGTAACTTAGCTTTCACCTGATCAGGCAAATTTTGTTCCTTTAACCAAGCATGCCTTCTAATGACCATGCCAGTGGCAGCCGCCCTGCAAAAGACTTCCAAAGCATCAAAACCACAGTGTAAGGTAAGTTTTCCCACCTGCTCAGTAGCATGCATCAAATCATGTAATTCCTTATTGTCTGCACATGCAGAAATGGTACCCAGTTTTTGTTTCATAACAGAAAATGTATTGCTGATATTTCAACATATGAAATTGACAATTTAAAGCCCTAATAGATAAAGTAGCAGAAGTGTACACTTTTTTGCCCCATCTCTCCAAAGCTCTAGAATCCTTATCTGACGGAATAGGGTTCTTAGCAGTGGCGGCCTTAACTCCCTTAGGACCCTGAGAAATGGTTTCTGGATCAGCAGTAGGATTTTTATAAAGAAACTGGTGGGAGTCAGGGACTCTGTAATATCTATCAGGCTTAGCAGGGGCCGGAGGAAAGGAGTCAGGAGTTAAATTGGACTCAGAAAAGACATCATCCACAATATCCAAAATAGGAGGAATAGCCAGGGGTCTGTGTTGGGGAAGAATAAGGAAATCCCTAACCCTTCTCTTAGATTCAGAGTACTCCTGTCCTTCCCAGTGAAAATGTTCCCTCATGTCATGTAAAGTTTCCCCAAAAGAATAATCCTCAGGAGGAGAAGCTGAAGGAATGGATTCCTCAGCATCAGAATCCTCATAAGGAGGGAAAGTATAATCCTGTTCAGAGGAAGACACTGAAGAGACAGATGCCTGATCAGAGGATTCATAATCCAATTCTTGTCTTGGCCTTTTGTCAGGAGGGGGATGTGAACCCCTAATCATAGTTAGCAAGTCCTTCGCCATTTTAAGCATTTGTTTTTGAGATTTAGGTCCCGGATCAGAGGAGGCCTGGGCTTGAGTCTTTGTTTTAGAAGGAGTCTTTGCCTTTACCTGAAGCTGCATAGACCTGAAAACCACCTCGGAAGCTGGTACCTGCACAGCGGCTCCGGACCAATCCGAGGGAGCATTATCCGAAGGTCCTGCACCTGGAGTATTCGAAGGCCTAGTTGGCTCCTCGTGGGAGTCTGTTTCAGCAAGTGGTTCTGTAATGGCCGACGACAGGGGCTGCGAAAGTGCCTCACTGACAACGGCCGAACCAGCAGCTGGCTCTGATTGTAAACTGTCGTCTGATTTGGACCTCGGAGGCCTATCCTTATCCTTGCACCTTTTATGAACTCTGGTAGTTGGAAGCGTGTCCGATGACATGTTATAATTAAATCGCCTCCCAAAGTAATGAAAGGCAAAATTGTATCTCCGTTTAATAGTACGTTGATTAAATCTAGCACAAAACCGACAACTAGCTACGTCGTGGTCAGGGCCTAGACAAGGAATACAGTAAGAGTGAAAATCCTTATGAGGTATTTGCTTCCCACATGAAATACAATTATTAACTTTTTCTGACATTGGTCTAGAGCAAGAAAAAAGTTTCCCCTACGGGGTACTTAGCTTTGAAAAGAAGAATGTCTTCGGTATGAAGCAACAAAAATAACAGGAGTCAGCCGACCGGCACTTGCAAACTGCTTCCACCACGCGGCAAGAAAGACTGGAGAGCATGGCGTCGGCTGGGAGCTTTGTACCCCTGGCGCTCTGACGTCAGGGAGGGTGAGTACACAGCCGACGCCGGACCCAGACTTTGGGATTCTGGCCGACCGAGGGCTGCCTGCCGGCAGGAAGAACCCTACAGTGATGACTGCAACAGTGAAACACGATGAACATCCAACACTTGATGAAGCCAGAATGGAGCAATGAGGATCACTTTGCTTCTCAACCGAATAGCTTTCTTTAGAAAAAGAGGAATCTGGGGAATTGGAGGATAAGCATAAAGGAGACCTGCGGGCCAATTGTGAATCAAAGCATCTCTCGGTGACTCCCCGTGAGGGGGAAAGAGAGCAAAGTAACTGCTGCATTTTGTGTTTGAGGGGGAGGCGAAAAGATCGCAGCATGGTTGGCCCCAACGGCTGAAGTTTTTGCCATCATACTCTGAGAGACCACTCATGAGGATGGAGGATACATCTGCTTAGTCTGTCCGCAATCATGTTGGAGCTCCTCGGGATATGCTTTGCAATCAGAAAGCGGTTGGAAGCTATTGCCCACTGCCAGATTCTCATGGCTTAGCGACATAGGGGGTAGGATCTGGTCCCTCCCTGTTTATGTACCAGACAACGGACATGTTGTTCGACTGGATAGCAATCATTCCGGACAGAAGGAGCGGGTGGAAAGCTTGCAATGCCAATAGCACCGCTCTTAACTCCAGGACATTGATATGCAAGTTGACCTCTATACTGGACCACATGCCCTAAACTGACTTTCCCTGGAAGTGGCCCCCCCCACCCTATCAGGGAAGCGTCCGTGGTCACCGTGGCGCTGGGTTGTTGATCCTAGAAGGAGAGACACCAAAGATTTTCGTTTGTACTCATCCACCAGAGGAGATCTTGTTTGCAGGCGTTGGTGATGAGGATCTGTGAGCTCAGGGTGTGAAGACTGGATATCCACTGGGACTGAAGAAGCCATTGTAGCAGTCTCATGTGTAATCTGACTAGGGGAACAATTGGGATGGCTGCAGCCATAGACCTAAGAGCCTGGAGAACTTCCCTTGCAGACACCTCTCTTTGACAGAGTATCACTTGAACTTGTGCTCTTAATCTCTGAAGCCTGTGAGGAGGAAGAGAGACCAGACTTGACTGAGTGTTGACTATTGCCCCTATGAATTCCAACTGTTGTGAGAGCTGAAGGTTGGATTTTTCCCAGTGGATGGTGATGCCCAGTGACTCCGCTAGTACTATAGTGTAGCTGAGGGCCCTGACCAGAAGGCACTTGGTGGGGGTGGAGAGGAGCCAATCATCTAGATACAGAGACACCTGGAATCTCTGAAGTCTCAGATGAGCTGTGAATACTCTGGGGGCCGTTGAGAGACCAAATGGCAGGGCCCTGAATTAGTAGTGCTTGGCTCCTAGCTGGAAGCGAAGGAGACTCCTGGAGCGCTTGTCCATCTTGATGTGGTAATACGCATCCCGGAGGTCTAACAAGCACATCCACACACCCTCCCGCTGAAAGGGAAGGATGGATTGAATTGTGACCATGCGGAACTTGGTCTGAACTACTGATTTGTTTAGCTGGCTGAGTTCCAAAATGGGCCTCCAGTCCCTGGTCTTCTTTAGCAACAAAAAAGAATCCTGAGTAGAACCCTAATCCACACTGGTCTGGGGGGACCTGCTGGATAACTCGTTTTTGACACAGTTTTCGTATCTCAGAAGCTGCCTCCTCCCTTTGACTGGGTGGAACATCAGGAAGGGATTTCGGAGGTCTTGGATAAGATATTCGGGGAATGTGATAGCCTCTGGTAATGATTCTCTGCACCCACTGATCGTAATAGAGAGCCAGGCAACTTGGTGCAGAGAGAAACGTGCCCCGACTGCTTCCAGAGGAAAGCAATCGGGCAGCTCTTCAGGAGCGTTGATACGGTCTTCCCGAGAAGGAATCTCTGGAGTCCTGATTCTGGGGACCCCCTCTGCCCCGAAAGGGGCGTCTTCCATTATTGGAACCCCCTCTGCCTCTGGAGGAGTCCTCACCACGTGCGTCACGGAAAGGACCTTGAGACTTCCTGGAGAAGGAACTTTGAGGTTTGGAAAAGCATAGGCCCACTGCAGACAAGGTCTTCCCGTCCTGCTCGCACCTGGCTAATGTATCCTTGACCTTAGCACTGAACAGAGCTGATGGTTTGATAGGGGCGTTTAAAAAGGAAGACTTGAAGGAGTCCGCGAGGTCAGAAATGCGCATACAGGCATGGCGTCTCATGACTACGCCTGCACTCGCAGCTCTAGTAGCTCCTTCAGTTGCATAGGACAGCAACCTCATGGACGAATTGGATACTGACTCTAGGGTGGCAAGTTGGGAAGCAACTTTATCACGTGCTCCATCCGAAACTTGACCCGTGAGGGTTCCAGAGAGTTCAGTGATGAGATCTCTCTGGAGCCTCGTAAAATGTGCCAAAATGTTCAGAGACCTGACTGCAAAGGTCGCTGACACAAAAATTTGCTTCCCTAACCTGTCCACTGCCCGAAACTCTATTGGGCGGGTGAACAACAGGACTTTCCTCTGCAAGGTCCTTTTTCATGTTTGCCGCCGCCACCACCATAGCGTCTACTGGCAAACCTCTAGACCAATAGGGTTGATCCTCTGGAAGGGAGAGTATTTTATCTGATCTCCTAGGGATGGCCTTAACGGTGTCAGGGTTCTACCATGCCTGTTGCACGATGAGCTTGAAAAACTCATCGGCAGGGGGGGTTCACCCAAGAAGTAGAGGGCTGAGAGAAACTGGCCAGAACTGAGGTTGTAGTTGGCGCCATAGTTGTCTGAACCGGGGCAGGTGCCGACGAGGCGACTTTGGTATGAATCACTGGAGCCAAACTCGGAGCCGAGGTGGTCAGAACTGAGGAGGCAGTACGGTGCTCAGTGGAAATCTTATGTGCCTTGTAATTATGGCTTTTGCCCCTATCACCAGCCGGTGAAGAGGGGTCTAAGCGAGGACGTTTCTTGTCCACAGAAGGAGGGAATGAGACCTCCGACGCAGAAATAGCCTCTGAAAAAGGCAAAGGAAGCAGGCTCTTAAGGATCAATTTATTTGTCGCTCATTCAGAGTCCGCTGACTGCAGCTGGCACAAACATCACATGGAGGTTTCGCCGATAAATGCGGAACCCCCAAACAATACACACACTCTTCATGAAGGTCACTATTCAGGAGTTTACCACTGCAAGAAGAGCACTGTTTAAACCTCATAGTCCCTTTCTTCTCAGACATAATAGGAAACACTCACACACACAAAAATAGAAGAAAGTGAAGAAAAGAAGGAAAGAGGGAAATACCAACAATGGTATTGGGAATACCACAAGGGTAGAAGGGCCAATACCAACAATGGTATGAAAGGAAATACCTGTGGGTAGTGCTGAGTGTAGTAAAGATACAAGAAATTAGAAAACTAAAAGGAAAAATCCACAAAAACATGTAAAATTTAGAAAAATATAACACTTAGCTGGACAGCTCGGTGAAACTCTGCTATATGGCTGCGCGGCAAACAAGATCTGAGGTAAATGAGTGAAGGGAATTGTGGGTAGCAGCTTTGCTCGAGAGTTTTTGGTGCATGCAAGCTTGGTATAAGGCCGACTCGGTTCCGAGGGTATGGAACCAAACCCATCAGTGATGAATAGGAAGAAGATTAACAACTTCAGATAGTTACTTTTTTGACAGAAAAAAAACACAGTAAAAAGCATTTTAAAACATTATGCTAGTCCCACAAAAGGAAAATAAACACAATTTCTCCACATAAAAAATTCAGCTACTTTACACTACTTTTAATGTGTTTAAACTAACAGAAAAAGCAAGTGGTCTATTTAAAACTGCATTACAGTCTCTAGACAGTCCATTAAAACGCAACACTCCTAGCTGTAAAATTACTTTCCTGTAGAGGAAAGTAATAAAATATCAACAATATTAAGAAAATGCATGCTTTTTCCCAAAGGGAACTTATCTGTCCACCAAAGGAAATTACAATCAGACTGTTAATCCTTGAAAGCTTCAGTGCAGCATACTCTCCAGCAGAGCAGCAGCAAAGCTATGAAGGTCTTCATGCTAAAACTTGTCTTTTAGTCAAGCTCAGCTCGAGCTGCTTGACAGTTTGGGCATGTGGAAGGTGCCCTGAATCTTTGCATGCTAGCTGGCTGTTATATCCTTGCAGGATATAACCCATATAGCTAAGGCTAATACAGTAGTGACCAATATGATGAACATCTATGATTTAGTATGCATTACTTTACAATAAAACATTAACCATAACTCTATTGTGGCTAGACTACAAATGATCCTCTGGATTAATAGCCTAGCATTGACCTACAAACTACAGTTGTTTACATCAAACTGAAACTACACACACAAGATATTTTCAACAATGAAACTTTCAGTCTTTTACAATCACTTTCTGCTCTGGAACAATCTGTACATCTGTCCTATTTCTTCAACAGTCTTCCTCATCTAGAGTATCTGATAGCACTACTTAAAATGAACAAATGTTCCTTTAGGGACAGTTCTTAATGCAGTGCAGCTTCACCTACAAACATCACACCAGGAGTCATTCACAGCCACTACTGACCATCACAGTTCTTACAGTCACTATTTTTCTTGCAGAAGAATTGGTTATGACACTTCTAGTTGCCCTCTTACTCCTAGAATATGGACATATTTGTTTTGTACAGATGTTTGCAATTCCTTCTATACAGCTTTTTATCTTCTCCACAAACTACATAGTATCTTGGTGTAGCTGTTTCTGTGAAAAATTCTAGCCAGCCCAGTGCTACTGACAATCTGGAACTGGGTATGACAGTATGTCTTGCTTAGCATTGTCTTTGTGGTAAGCACTGAAGATGGCACAGCTTTGCACTACTTGTTCTAGTCAAATCGTCAGTTCTGACCAAAACATTACATCTGCTTCTTTTTCCTCTGCATTTCACTATTGCCAGGTATGACTAGTATCTTTCAATTTTTTCTGTCTGCGACCAAACAGCTGTCGTGCACACAGTTCAGTGCTTCCAGGTTTACCTGCATCAGCTGTTTTCATTTCAACAGCACCAATCAGAGCAGTTTTCTGACAATATTAATTTTCATATTTCTACTTTAATGAGATTAACAATAATCATACAGAATATTACACAAAGTAGCAGAAAGTATTGTAAGCCAACACGGGAATGGAGAAAGGAGATTCTGCCGACAGGGATGAAAGCAATTAGGAATACAGACAACAGGGGGCTGGAATTTATCGGAGAAAACTGGCAAAGGAACCAAGGTATTGGGAGCAAATAACTAGAGAGGGAAAGGTAATAGAATGGCAAGAGGCCAAGAATTTATTTGGACTGCAGGTTACAGATTGCCTTCCTTAGCAAGCATTGATATCAGAGTATAGGCAAAGAGAAAGAAATAGGAGGGTCCTAACAAAAGACCAGCACTGGGAGAGTTTTCAGTAGAATCTAAAACAGAAGCTACCATTAAAAAAGGAATAAAGAATAAAAGTAGAGCATATAAATTATTGCCTGAGAGCTATAAGAATCAATCAGAGGAGGTTAGAAAGGATTGGGAAGAGAGATTGGATAAGCAAGCAATTCACAAAGAAACAATGGGAGGATATGTATGTCTCCCAAATATGCAACAAAATCTAGAAGATTCAGGAATTTTGCTTGGAAATGTTTGCAGAGATATTTATATACCCCAAGCAGACTCCAGAGAATTTTTCCTCAGGTAGGCAGCAAATGTTGGAGGTACTTAGGTTCATATATACAGGTTCATATATTGGTACTAGGCTAACTACCCTTGTGGGCCATTTTAAGCCTAGCCAATTAAACATATTTTCTGGGAGTGCGGTGGGTTGGTGGACTTTAAGGATTCCCTGCGGGATGCACTGTTGGAGATGCTGGATGGGCAAATTGGAATGACAATGGAGATGATTTTTCTGAGCTATGATATTGAATCGGAATTACCTAGACCATTGTAAGGCCTTGCTGTGTTTAATTATAGTGGCTACCAAAAAAGCAATTACTAGAAAATGGAAATCAAAATCTACACCAAATACATTAGAAGTAGTGAATATAGTAACAGAGAAAAAAAAAACTGGAATTGAGATCTTTAGAAAAAGGTGGGAGCAAACTACATAGCAAAAAAATGGGAATTTTGGGAACAATACATACACAGGAGGAATGAGGTTTAAGAAATGGGAGGACTTAAAATGAGCTATGTAATGCTTGACTGAAAATGACTGGGTAGATTATAAGGGGTGCATAATGTTTGCAACTGCGAGTATGTCAGTATGGGTTGTGATGTAAAATGTTTGCAACTAGTATTGTATTGTTGTGGTTTGTTTTCATTTACACAAATGTATGATTGCTTATGTCATGATAGTTTAATAGAGATGTTTCATGTTTAAAAAAAGGGGCATAATTGAATAATTTATGTAATGTTGCTTAGGTTATATGATATATAGCAATGGGTCTACTTTGAAACATCTAAAACCCATAACATCTAATTTCATAACATTGAGACCAGAACATCTAAAATCCATAACACTGAATTTCATAACATCTAATACTACAAATCACAAGAAAATAACACCCCCTCCACATATAATGACACCAAACTACCAAACACACTGTTTACTACGTTTCTGCAGGGGGCCCATGTGGCACTCCCCCAATGTGGGGGGCTCTGCCCCTCACACTCCCCCATTAATTAAATATACCAACTCCAAGATCACACTACAGTGGGAAAAAGTTAATTTCCTAACCCCACTGTATCAAGCCCCCCTGCAGAAACGTAGTAAAAAGTGCGTTTGGTGTTGTTATATGTGGAGGGGATGTTATTTTCATGTGATTTGTACTGTTAGATGTTATGGGTTTTAGATGTTCTGGTCTCAGTGTTATGAAATTAGACGTTGCGGGTTTTAGACGTTTCAAAGGGGACCCATAGCAATATATGTGAAATATAATGTTTTGTTAATTTGTTAGCACAATTTGATTACTTGTGTATACAAGTAAAACTGAATATGACACGAGTGATAATTCAATAAAGGTGTGTTTAAAACAAAACTAAATCCTTTGACCATAATTGCATTTGCTTTTACACATCTTTGCAAAATGCTCTCTTTTTAGCACAGACTCTCCATAACTGACTAAATGCTGAGAAGTGCATCCTCCCACATACTTCAAGCTTCTCTGTCTTACATTCTGGACATTTTGTTACAGCAGATTGTACTTCTCTGTCCTCAACCCTAGATCTTCTGTTTATTACAATACCTTGTTGTTTGGCTTTCTTTTTCACAAACAGTAGTACTACAACACATGGTTGCCTTACTTCTCATTTCTGATTGTTTATTTCATATTTTTCCTCAGATAATTATTTTAACTGTGCTTTAATAGTTTCACTTGCCTCTGTAACATACTTCTATAACTTGTGATAAGGACAGGTCTATTTTTCTTAAAAGCTTGTCTCTTGTTTCATCATTTCTTATTCCACAAATGATTCTGCCTTACTTATTAGTCATGCAACTCACTGAAATCACAATCATTGGATCTATCCTTTACAGAAGTAACAAACATCTACAGTTTTTTGTGAGGAGTTGTGTTCTTGTTAAGAATATTTTAAAAAGTCATATTCTTTCTGGGTTCCTGATAACTCATGATTTCTTAAGTTTCACTATTCTTTTATTCTCTTCACAAAGAAAGTTAAAAAAAAAAAAATACATTAATGGCTTCTACCTCTGTAAGGAGTATAAGTATTTCACACTGAACCTTTTCAAAATTCTCAGCTAATTCACATATTGTGGAGGAAGTCAAATAGCTGGATCCAAACCTTTTAGTTTTCAGCCAGATTTCATTATAGCATGAGTATCTCAAGAGTTTGTACTTGACAGTGACATTTATTTCTGTATTTCCAAATACAAAAAACTCTTTGAAACAAATACATGTATTAATTTCTACTGATATTTTTTTCTGCTATTATAGATAATATGCACTTTTAAATGCAATGTGATGTTTGGTTTGTGAAAAAATAAAAAAGAGACAAAGGGTATGTATTATAACCTCTTTGAGGTGCACATTATAAATGTTCTGAGATACAAATTGACAGAAGTTTTGAATGCTGAAGGCTTACAGAAGTGTACCCGCTAACATGCAACCTTCTGTAGCTATCTTGTTGTTAATGCTGCATGACCCACCTATAACAACATCTTTCAAATATTATTTTTAAATAAGCTACTTACAGTTTATGTAATGGTTAAGATGGAACTTTTTTGAGGAAATTATCCTTTAATTATAATATAGCAACATCACTTAAGTCCTCTACAAATGACAGTGCTTAAATCATTTTTTTCTCTTGTCAAGTATTAACAGAAGAATGATTTCACCTCCCTAGTTCCCAGTACATTTAATATAATAATGTGCTATCTGTAACATCTGGCTATTCACTAGGATGATCAATAAACATCACATACTTCACTAGAATGATCGATAAACATCACATACACTGCGGGTTTACTAGTCTACATGAGGCCATTACTCTGCCAGCTTCTACAAAGAAGTATACATATAATATGCAACTTTTAGTATCTATGCATTAGCATATTTAAAGACATGTAGCCCAAGTGTCATGTCTTACTTTTTTCTAGTTATAAAATAAAATGTTTTATTTCTTTCATGAGGTACTGTGCATAGTATAACTTTACACTAAAATGGACTAGTTATACTAAACAATATCTTTGTTCTCATCAATAAATGCAATTTTCAGACCTTAGAATTACAACTCTTAAGGTCAGAGAAACTGTCCATAAGCCTGATGGGTTTTCTTCAGTGGCCTATCATATCTAAACACTTGATAAAGCTGTTTTCATTCTCTCTCTGGACTTCTGATATTACTTTTGTGATAGGTTTTGCTGAAGCACAATTTTACATGGAAAAACTTCAACCTTATTTTGGTGCTTTTCACCAAGCCCCCAGTAACAGTAAAGCATAAAATACATAAAGCTTGATAAGATCAAACAATACAGGAAGCACAGAAAAGCATACAAATCATCATCATCATCATAGTTCAAAATAAAATTCCAGAATGACATCAGGATGCCTAAATCTCTGATTCATACAAAAACTGGAAAAATAACAGAAAATATAACATCCCACACTGTCTAACACAAACTCAAATAACTAAATTTTGAGCAACATGCAGAAGCAAGCCAAGGTAGGACACCTGAAGCTGCTGAAGCAGTACACTCCACAGGTGTGGAACTTGCAAAGCAAAATAATGGACACCAGATACGTCTAAAAACAATCATCAGACCATGAAACGCAGATTGCAAAACCCAAAAGAGGCAATATGGCATTACAGTACATGTATGGACAAAGAGGTAAACAGAAATTTCTTAAAGACAATGTTACTATGGACAAGAGCTAGAACTGGCTATGTAGAACAGATGCCGTATGTCAATACTGCAGAGTACTAGTAAGTAACCAAGCCATGGAGTTCTGCACCAGCTGCAAGCAGTCAAGTTCAGTATTAGGGAGTCCCAGATAAAGCGCATTGCAGTAATCAATGTGAAATGAAACCACACCAAGGACAAGTACTAAGAAGGCAGTTTCATGCATCAGATGCTTGACTTAAAAGAATCCCGAATAAAGAGCACTGTAGTAATCAAGGTGAAAATGGACCACACCATGGACAAGTACCGAGAAAGCAGCTTAAGGCACTTGATCCAGGAGATGTTTTTTAGATGAAAACAGGAAGAATTAACAGCAATAGACACCTGGTCACAAAGTAACAACTGACAGTCCAGGATCATGTGTAAATTCTGCACATTATATACAAAATCAAACTTAATACTTGTGTAAATGACATAATTTGGGAGAAGGGGAATAAAGACTCTCTCAAGGTAGCATAAACTCCCATGGCAACAGTTCTGCATGTGTTGAACTTCGACCAGTTATAGAAAATCTACAAAAGAATGGCCTCCAAGTCCTTAGCAAGAGAATTCACAGTCTCCATACAGTCTTGTGGAAAGAAGTAGAGTTGGGGTCATCTGCAGACTCAAGTTACATATAAATTACCTTATCAATAATATTACTTAAAAAAGGGAAAGTCACAGATAAGACAGTAGCTGTCTTAAGTGATAGGATCAAAAGACTGTTTCGTGAGGATAGGGGTGGCAAGTGTCTTCTTCAAGGTTGAAGGAAAAACCATAGATGTCACTGAAGAAATCAAAATCTAATATCAGTGCACTATGAACATCACAGCTGGCATAGGCATCAGTGGACATAAGTCCAGCCTACACAGTATAGAACACATACCTGAGATCACAGTTAGGATTCTACCATAATTCGGATAGTCAACAAACATCTAAGTGATGGAGTAACATATGCATGCAAGAAAGCTATAATCATAGGATCAAATAACAAAACTGTCAGACAAAAACAAGTAAATAAATATACGGACAGAAGTCTGACACTGCTAGACAGGTACAACTCAATGAGTAATAGGCTGGGATGCAAAGCCTGCTCAACATTCAAAACAACATGGCTGGTCATTTAGCCTCTGCTGAGGTATCTCTGGATAGGAAGACAGTGATCTCTCAGTCTGATAAGTCACATAATGCTTGTCCAGATCAAGTCCATCTCCACAGACCTGCACACAGCAAATGATGTTCCAACTTGTGCCCGTCTCATTACAGTAGGTGATTCTTATGGTTGAAACAAGGTTCACACCTCTTTGTTGGGAAATAAATGCAGTGAATAAATCAAGTGCTGAGGACAGTGACCCAATAATGTCATAGAATTAAGTATCAAAAACGCGCCATTCTCTGGAAAGAAATGAAGGAGCACTGAAAAGAGAATAGCTAGAGTGTTATGACTAACATAATATACATTCCTCCTGATAATAACAGACCAATGCTGGAAGATATACTAGTGTGGATCTCTAGTACTATTAGAAATTAAACCATCATCCTTGGTGATGTTAATATCAACTGGTTAAATCTTTCTTATAAATTCCCATCATCAAATATTAACTTATAGTTTATCACCACTCCAACTAGATTCAACAGGACTACTAATGATAGTTCCATCCTATACTGGATAGTGGTTACTGATCCAAATAGAAACTCCTCAGCCGGTACTCTCCCAAATGCCATTAGTGATCGCTTCCCAGCTTTTGTTCATAGAACTGCTTCCTCCTTCCACAAGCAACATCATTTCAAACAAGTAAGGAATCTGACCAGTGTTAACCTAAAGACATTCACCAATATACTAAAAAATATGAATTGGGGCATTTTAAAACTTCTTCCTCTAAATGACTCACTGGATTACTTCAATACAACATTGTTAGAAACACTAAACCGTCTTGCACCTCTTCGGGTAAAAAGGGTGAAAACCAGCTATGCCCCATGGCTAACTAAACCTATTAAAGAACTAATGCTAACTAGGGATAAAACTTGGAAACAGTGGCAAAAAAATAAAAATCTTTCAGACCTGTCGAGATTCAAATAGCTCCGCAACCAGGTAAAAAGACAAGTAACGATGACAAAAAAAAAATACCTCAAACTTGAAACCAACCATAAGCAGAATCCCAAAAAATTCTGGACATCCATAACATCACTCCTAAACACAGGCACAAAAAGCAATCCATGTCCATGCCCAGACAGAACACTAGCCAGTCTCTAACTCACACTTCATCCATTCTATAATAAACATCACTGCTAACTTTTCACAACCTCACTATAGCACAAATTCTACTTGAACAGTCACACTATCCCCTCCCTCTAAGTCCCCTTCCCTTACAACCTCACTTCATTCTGACGAATCAACCATCAAACCTTCAACCACATTCTCACTTAATCCCATTCCAACTTCTACAATAAAAAGGCTACGTCTCAAACTAAAACCTAGCTCTAATGCAGCAGATAATTTAACCACAGAATATCTAAAACTTGCTGCAGAAACCACTGCCTATCCTATTAGCATACTCATCAACAAATCCATCAAGGAATCATATGTCCCAAACATTTGGAAAAAAGCTTTTATTATACCCCTCCACAATGGTGGCATCTCAACTGATATATCTCCAACTACCACCCTATAGCCATCCTACCTCCTATCTTTAAGCTCCTTGAAAAATGCGTACATATGTGACTTCTTAACTTCCTCCTTAATAAACAAATCTTATCTACTACTAAACATGGATTCAGACCAAGTCATAGCAGTAAGACTGCTTTAGTATCTTTCATGGACACAGTCAACAAAGCCTGAGACTCAGGCAAAATTATTTCAATCCTATTTCTTTTTTTTTTTTTTTTTTACTCAGATAATTTTTATTTTAAATGTATAACAAACAACAACAGAAATACTTGTTTATAGTTAACAAACATATTAATTAATAGATTAACTATATACAGTATTTACATTCAGCCTGCCATGAGTACATTTGAATAACAACAAGTTTATACAAAAATGATTAAACATAACTTATGATACAGTTGTTTTCATGAGGAGACTGATTCCACTTGCAAAGTGTCAATCAATGTCAAAACTTTCTTCCAGGGATTATTGACTAATGGCTTAGAAAACATTCTTAGTTCTTTGGTTTTTACCTCCATTAATGACATCTTCTTCAGTAAACACAAACAAATCTTCTCTATTAGGTACTGTGGTAGAGTTCCATTTCCTAAGTATAGCTAGTATTGTCCACAGTAAGTAAAAGTTAGGTTTATTTATAAAAGAACCTTCATTTGTATTTAATAATATTAAAGCTTTGGTCATGACAAATGTGTCTCTATAAATTGCTTGTAAGAAATGATTAATTTAATTCCAAAAAACTTTAATTTTCATACAGGCATAGAAAATGAGAGACCAATCGGCTTTATTGGTCTGTTGACATCTCCAATACAGCCTATTACTACAAGAATTGATTTTTGAAATTTTGACAGGAGTTAAGAAGGATCTATGTAGGTATTTCCAGTTAAATATTCTCCAGTATTGAGAATAAGAAGTTACTTTAACTAAAAGTAGTATGTTTGATTTATTTTCTGAGGTTAAAGGTATTGAATATCCTTTAGTAATATATGGCCAATATGCTGATTTAGGCGTTGTTTTACAATTTTTTATTAAATTATATAAATATGATGTTTCATTTTTCATATTTTCATTATATACAATTCCAAACAATCTAGTTATAAATTTGGGTGGATTTGGGAAAGAAGAGTTACTTATTATCCTACATAGATCCTTGGAGTATGTCAAGACATTCTGAAGTATTAACCATTCATGAGAATTTAATGTATAAGTTGACAACATATATTGCATATCTAAGGCTTGTTGTTTTTTTATGCAATGTTGCCAGCATATTAATTTTTTTGTTCCCAAGAGGTAAATATATCCCTATGAGTCCTATATGGAAAGTTCTTAGTAACACTGAAAGGAGTTAATATTATGAACCAAAACTTTAAATCCATATTCATATTAAAAAAAATTTCCTAGAAGTTTCAAAAAGATGGTTGATTAAATTTAACTTAGTGGGTTTAGTCATATTATATTGTAAGTTTAAACACAATGAATACCATAATATGTTATCCTTATCTATAGTTAAAGTATTTTTTAACAATTTATTTTCATTTATTATTACAACTGAGTGTAACAACTTCCAGTTGGATGTATAATTAGGGTTTATCCAAGCTATCACAATTTTAAGTAAATGAATCCTTATATATGATTCAATATCTGGGAAATGTATTCCCCCCTGATCCCATTGTCTGATACGGTGAGTATATGCAATTTTGTTTCTTTTAGGATACCACAAGAATTTTAACAATACTGATGTTATTTCCGTAAGATAGCTTTTCTCAGGTATTAAAGTAGCTTGTACTACTTACAAAATTTTATGAAGTAGTACCATTTTTATCAATTGTAATCTATCTTCAAAATTTATAAATAAGATATTCCACTTGTTCACCAAGGTATTTATTGCATCAATAACCCTTCTATAATTAATATTCAGCATCTCCTGTATATTTCCACTTAGCCCAAACCCCAGGTATTTTAAGGATGTGACTAGCTCACCTATGATGTGATTCTCATCAATTTGTATTTCTTTTTTTTTTTAATTCAATAAAAAGAAGTTATGTACTCACCATAACATTCCATGTGAGTTGTTTATCTCACCTTTATTCTCACTGATGGGTTCGGAGCCGATCCTCGGCTCCGACACAGCCGATAGCAAAGCTCAAGGTTTGCCAGTAGCTCGAGACCAAGTCCCTTACCCCACAATGCACTGCTGGAATTACCTCAGATCTTGTTTGCTTTGAGTATATATACCCTTTTATTTTTTATTTTTCTACAAGGAAGCACTTCCCAAAGGGGAAGAAGAAGCATTAAATAACCAGGATGGTACTAGCCTCTAAGTCAACTGTCAGCCAGGAGGGGGAAGGAGGTAGGGACGTGAGAATAAAGGCGAGATAAACAACTCACATAGAACGTTATGATGAGTACATAACTTCTTTATGTGAAGTTGTTAAATCTCGCCGTTTATTCTCATTGATGGGTAGCGTCCCTAGTACCCTCAATCTCGGGTGGCTCATGGAAGTACGTTTTTCAGTACCATGGAACCAAAGGAAGACCTGTCCCTGGAAGCCTTATCTACTTTGTAATGCATGATAAAGGTATGAGGCTTAAACCAAGTGGCTGCAGCACAAATATTGTCAAGGGGCAATTTAGCTTGAAAGGCAGAAGACGTAGAAATGGCTCTGGTAGAATGAGCCTTAGGTTTGTGTGTCAATGGCATGTTTGCATTCGCATAAACAAAGGATATACAATCTGATAACCACTTAGATAGGGTTGTTTTAGCCACTGGATTACCTTTTCTGGCCTCCGAAAAGGATACGAAAAGTTGATCTCATTTTCTAATATCCTTAGTTCTATCAAGATAAAATCTGAGCTGTCTGTGTACATCAAGTTTGTGCAGCATGCATTCCAATTTGTTAAGAGTGGTTGGGAAAAAAGACTGGCAACTCAATGACCTGATTGATATTGGATTCAGAACAGACTTTAGGCAAAAAGGAGGGGTTTGTTCTGAGAGATACTCTATCAGCATGGAAAATCATGTAAGGAGGTCTGATAGATAATGCTTGAAGTTCTCACACTCTGCGGGCAGAAGTAATGGCTACTAGAAATATAGTCTTACAGGACAAATATTTGAGATTACAAGAAGATGCTGGTTCGAAGGGGGGGGGGGATTATTTGAGACAGCATAAAATTCAAATTCCATGCAGAATAAGGGATTTTGACAGGAGGTCTCATGTGACAAGCCCCTTTAAGAAGAGCCTTAGATAACTTATGGCCCATAACGTTCAACCCATCGAATCTAAGGTGGAAATTTGATATGGAGGCTAACTGGACTCGAACTGTGGCAGCTGCTGCTCCTTCCTTAAAAATCTTTGCCAAAAATTCTAAAATGGACGACAGAGGAGCTCGGAAAAGGTCGATTTTCTGTATATTGGCCCAAATTGAGAACCTGTTCCACTTACTGCGGTATAGTTTCCTGGTGGATGGCTTGTGAGAAGACAAAAGGATTTGTCTTGTATCATCTGAGAGTGAATGAAGCCTGGCAATTAGGGGAAGTGGATTAGCCAAGCAGTCAGCTTTAGGGTCTGCAGTGAAGGATGGAGGTCCCCTGACGGGTGTCTCAGAAGGTCCAGAACTGCGTCCAGGATCCATGGATCCTCCAGCAGATGATGGTGAAGGAAGGGGAACCAAATCTGTCGAGGCCAGTAGGGGGCTATGAGGATAACTGTCCTTCCCAGCGATTTTGCTTTCTGTAAAACCTTGGGTATCAATGGAATAGGTGGGAATGCATACAGGAGACCCAGAGGCCAATCGTGTATGAGTGCATCTATCGGGGAATGTCCTGGAGGTGGTATTAGGGCAAAGTAGCTTCTGCATTTGGTATTAATGTGACTGGCAAAGAGGTTGCAGCAAGGCTGGCCCCATTTGTGGAAAATCAAATCCGCAACTCGTTGGTTGAGAGACCACTCGTAAGGCAAGAGTATTGCCCTGCTCAGCTTGTCCACTATCACGTTGGATTTCCCCGGGATGTGCATTGCTGTCAGAAAATGGTGGGATGACACAGCCCATTGCCATACCCTGAGGGCTTCTCGACAAAGGGGGTAAGACTTGGTTCCGCCTTGTTTGTTCAAGTACCAGACCACTGACATGTTGTCCGTCTGAACTGCAAATGTCCCTAGAGGAAGAGAGTCCTGAAAGTATTGCAACGTCAGAAGTACCGCTCTCAACTCCAGAACATTGATGCGCAGATGTGACTCTTGATCCGTCCATGTCCCTTGGGCAGTCTTTCCCTGAAAATGCCCCCCCACCCTATCAGGGAAGCGTCCGTGGTCACAGTGGCTATGGGGGGGGGGACAAAGGGTCTTCCGATTGTGACATGAAGAGACGTCAACCACCACCGAAGGTCTCTCTTGCAAGAATCTGTGATGAGAATCATATGGTGCATCGGTAGCTTTTGGTAAGACCACTGAGCGAAAAGGAGCCATTGAAGCATTCGCGTATGCGTCCTTGCGAATGATACAGCCAGGATTGCTGCCGCCATCAGACCTAGCACCTTCAAGACCTCTGCTGCTGTAGCTTTGTTCTCTTGACACCAGTGAGATGACGTGTTGGCGAAGAAGTGGGACTCTTCCGATTGGAAGTCGTAGAGTGGTGGTTGAGGTGTCTAACTCTGCTCCTATAAAAACGGTATGCTGCGATGGCGATAAGGAAGACTTTTCGAAGTTGATTGTAATGCCTAACTGATGGTGGTGTGTCAGAGTATATTGTGTTGCCTGAGTCAATTGATGCCTGGTGGTAGCGGTGAGGAGCCAGTCATCTAGGTATGGGAACACCTGGAATCCTAGACGCCTCAGGTGAGCCGTGACCACTGCCATGCATTTGGTGAACACACTGGGGGCTGTAGTGAGACCAAAGGGCAGGGCTCAAAACAGGTAATGATTGGCTCCCAGCCGGAAACGCAGGTGATCCCTGGAGCGTCTGTTCATCTTTATGTGACAGTACGCATCCTTGAGATCTATGGAGCACATCCAATCGCCTTTCCCTAGGAAGGGAAAAATGGACTGAAGTGTGACCATTCAGAACTTCTCTTTCTTTACGAATTGGTTGAGTCTGCGGAGGTCCAAGATAGGTCTCCAGTCCCCTGTTTTCTTTGGTACCAAAAAGAATCTTGAATAAGTTCTGAATCCAAGTTGGTCTGCTGGGACTGTTTGTATGACTCTTTTTTTCTAGCAATTTTTGGACCTCTATGATTGCTTGTTCCCTGAGACTGGGTGGAACATCTGGGATTCTGTTTACAGGAGTGGGAGGGGAAGAGAACGGTATGAAATATCCTCTGGAAATGATGCTTTGTACCCATGTATCTGACGTTAGGTTTAGCCAGGCTTCTGGGTACAAAGATAAGCGACCCCCGACTGCCTCCAGAGCCGGACAGCCTGGCCTCCTTTCAGGAGCGCTGGTAGGGCTGACCAGAGAACTGGCCTCTGTCACCCTGTTGCTGCAGACACCCTCTGCTGCACGGGTGGCATCTTCCGTTATAACCCCCTCCTCTGCCTCTAGAGGGGGGTTTATCCACATGTGTCCTGAAAGGCTCCCTGTGCTTTTTGGAACCACATTTTCCCTCCCTTAGGGCCCTTGGGATAGGGCTGAATAGGGGTAGAAAAATGGACTCAACGGCGGATAGGGTCTTGCCTTCCTGCTCACATCTGGTTAAAGTTTCCTTTACTTTAGGTCCAAACAGTGATGAGCCATCAAATGGGGTGTTGATAAAGGAAGACTTAAAGGGCTCTGCAAAGGAACAGAGACACATCCAGGCTTGTCTCCGCAGAACAATGCCTGAACTAGCGGCTCTACTCGAACCATCAGCTGCATAAGATATGAGATGAATGGACGAGTTCACAGCTGAGTTTAGGGTAGCGAGCTGTGTGTTGACTTTGTCGGCAACCCCTGCAACTACCGTACCCTGGAGAGTATCTCCTAGCTCTTTCAGGCGATCTCTTTGCAGTCTCAAGAAATGGGTTAAATAGTTCAGTGATCGCACAGAAAAAGTCGCTGAACTAAACATGCATTTCCCATATCTATCCATGATCCTACAATCTCTGTTAGGAGGATGGATAAATGCGGATGTTGCACACACTTCCTTTTTGGTGGCTGCAGCTACCACCATGGCATCAAGTGGCACTCCTTTGGTCAAAAAGGCTTTGTCCACTGGGGCAGAGATGAACTTATTCAGCTTCCGAGGGACAGGTTTCATGGCCTCCGGTGACTCCCACGCCTTACGAGAGATCAGGTCCATGAGCTCGTCGTAAGGCGGAGACACCCAAGAAGTGGAAGGTTGAGACCCAAAAGCCTTCAAGAGCACTGACTCGTCCTCAGTAGTGGTTTTGGACTGCCAATCGCCCTTCTGACTCAGGATCTCCAATATCTCCACAAAGGAGATATTCTCAGAGGGGGATCGAAGGGACCCTTCTGACTCATCCAAGTCAGTGTCGGATGTCAAAGACTCCTGTGGGGAGTCCAAGTGCCTCCTCTTGCACAGTCTCTTCCTGGGTACCTCCTCAGTGGGGAGATCTGGGGAGGTCTCGGAAGAACAGGGGGCGCCCTGTGGGGCTACTTGAGGCTCAGGGTCTCTACGCTTAGGGGGACCGGTAGACATAGAAGCGGACATAGGAGCTTGAGGGGAGAAGGAAGCCCGAACTGATGCCGACGATGTCTTAGGAGACAGGACTCTCCTCATGGCATCGAAAGCACCATGGCTCTGACGAGAAGGGGTAGACGGATCCGGGGGGACCGTCCGATCCTCCCGCACCGAAACCATGGGCTCTGAGCCCGAGGTAGGAGCCAAGCTCATGCGAGCTGAAGCCCGGAGAGGAAGAGTCAGCACCGACAAATCGGTCCGACTATCCTCTCCGGACCAGACAGGAGAGTGTCTGCTCCTAGCGTCCTCGGTCGGCACCAAGGATGTCCCATTAGATGGAACAGATAACACCAGTGTGGGTCTCAGTTCCATAGGTTCGACAACTATCGGTTCGGTCTCCTTCTGCTCCAAGAGTCCAGTACGGCTCAGAGGAGGAGTAGTCAAATCTGGTTCAATGGTCTTCAGCTGCGATGAAATGGTCGGGGCCGACAATTTAGCAAGTCCTAGTGCCCGTAGAAGCTTCTGCACTAGCCGATCCATATCCATACCTGAGAGGCTGACCGAAGACTTTGAGGAATGCAACGAAGGTGCTGACTGGAGCAGAGGAGATGAGGGAACCTCAGAGACCGGCTCCAAGACTGGGAGTTGGCTCCGAATCAAAGGGACACTCTGTTCCGAGGACTGTGAAACCGATGACCCTGTACCCTCTAATCTTTTTGCCTTCTTAGTAAGTTTAGAATCTGCTGAAGATTTAGAAGATTTTGAAGAAGTGCTGGCACCTTCCTGGCTACCCAACGCCTCAGAGAAAGTATGCTGCAGCAACCCCCTATCAATCAGTTTTCTAGAGGAAAAAGAGCGTCAAATACTGCAAGAGTCTTGGAGGTGTTTAGCCCCCAGACAGTAAACACACTGGACATGGCCATCAGTGACTGACATTTTCTGTCCACAATCTGGACATTTCTTAAACCCTGATTTGGGATGAGACTTTTCCCTCTCATCCGACATGTTTGAAACAGACGCACCACAAAATTAACCTGTAGAGGTTAAATACAGGGCTAACTAGGCCCACACTAAAAAAAAATACTAATAACAAGAATAAAATTGTTAAATCTAAATAGGGCTAACAAAAGGCCCAACACTAAGAAACTAAGCCAACACAGGGCACTATCTACTACAATCTAACCTACTTATAACTATAGTATTTCAATGAGAAACATACACACACACACTAAATAAAGAAAAATCTATCAAAAGCAGAAGAAAGAATTTTTTTAAACTTGCAATTTATCAAAAAATGGTCCGAGTTGACTGGATCACAGAGATCTCTCTTGCAGCGGCAAACTAGATCTCAGGTAATTCCAACAGTGCATTGTGGGATAATGGGCTTGGTCTCGAGCTACTGGCAAACCTTGAGCTTTACTATCGGCTCTGACCCCATCAGTGAGAATAAACGGTGAGATTTAACAACTTCACATCATATATTTTGATTTCCAATTAATAAAATGAAGTCCTGAGATCTTGTGAAAGTTCTCCATCAATTAATCTAGCCCATCCTATACTTCTTTTGAGTTCGATAATGTAAGAACATCATCAGCAAAGAGCATGACCTTGGAATTATATTGGTCATATATATCTATGCCTTTTATCTTTGGATTGTACCATACTAATATAGCCAGTATCTCTATGGCCAATGCAAATAAAATGGGTGACATAGGACAACTTTGTTTAGTGCCTCCAGTAATTTGAATTGCCTCTGAAGTAAAGGGTATTTTAACACAAGCTAAATTATTTTTGTAAACCTTTTTAATGAATGCAATAAAGGAGAGAGGGAAACCAAATACATCTATTGCTTTAATTAAACAATTCCAATTTAAAGAATCAAATGCTTTTTCTATATCCAGCCCAATTATCAAGGTTTCTGAATTTTCTTTATTTAAATAATCAATTAATGTCAGTATCCTTTTTATATTATCATGTGTGTGTCAATTATGTATAAACACAGTTTGGTTATTAATTATTTCAGACATTTGAGCTTTTATTCTACTTACCATAATAGTCATGAATCTTTTATAATCATTATTCAGTAATGAAATTGGTCTATGTGAACTACAATGACTAGAATCTTTATTTTCTTTTAAAATGGGGGTGATTAAAGAACATCTCCACGGAGAATTATTGCACGAGTTTGAATTTCAAGTAGTGTTTTATATAACAATGTGGTTATATTTGTAGGAAATAGTTTGTATACTTCTATAATTAAACCATCTATCCCCGGGGATTTACCGATTTTACTCTCTCTTGATTTTCTCAGTAATTTCTTTGCATATAATAGGTTTTTGTAACTCCTGTTGTAAGCTTTCAGGAATTGTTTTTATATTAGGGAGTATAGTTTCTAAATTTAATTGGTCCGTTATAGTGTTCTTATTTTTATAATGTCTTGTGTAATGATACTTAAAAGCATCCAATATATCCCCTATTTCTGAAACTTCCTTACCTTTCCCTTCATGTAAGATGTTAACAATAGCATTGGCTTTAGAGTGCATACCGACTTTAACAGATTATGTAGGTATTTTGGAGAAGTAGCATAAGAGTTTATTTTTATCTCTCCATGGCTAAACTAGTTTTATGGTTTAATATTTTCTTATATCTTTTATTTAAATCTTCTATTATCTTTTTGTTCCCAATCAAGTTCTTTCTGGATTTATATAAGAATTGGTTTTGTAGTTCTTGTAATTCTGATTTCCATTCTTTAAGTTTATTTTTACACCAACTAGTCATTTTACTATATATATATATATATATATATATATATATATATATATATATATATATATATATATATAAGCTTTTAGTGAATCCCAGACCATTATTACGTTCACTTCTGGCTTGTAGTTTATAACTAAAAAGAAATTAAGTTCACTAATCAACCATTGCTTGAATTCATTAATTTTTGTGATATACGAGGGAATTCTAGAGCTAAGTGTTAATGGTTTAAAATCCATTTGCATTTTTAGGAAAAGGGAATTGTGATCTGATAAAGGACATGGGATTATTGAGAAGGATGCGATATTTGTATAAGGATTCTGAGAAATGTATAATTTGTCTATTCTGGTTTGGGTCCCAAATCTGTAATCTTGATGAGAAAATAGTAATGAGTTGTTATCTATAGTGTTGTAAGTATCTTTCAATTTTAAAGCCTCAGTCCATCTTTTTAATAGTTTGCAGTAGATGATAAGTGTGGAGATTTTTTGTTAGTGATTTCAGATGTGTCAGTAATAATTAAAATCCCCACCTATTATTAAATTTCCTTTAGATGTATTTATAATAAGATCTAGGTGTTTTTTTAACTGTTCCCACCCCAATACCAGGAAACCAGTATAGGTTTACTAGTATCCACATCCTGTTATTAAACTTCAAGATGACAATAGCTATAAGACCATCATTATCTACATATCTGTGTATAATTTCAGGACTTAAGGAATTATTTTTCCATAAGATTGTTACTCTCTCTTCTTTGATTTAAATGTGGAGTAGGTCAGGGTCATATATTCACTTGGCTTCCATATAAAGGGTTCCATATAAATTTATCATTTTTTTTAAAGTGTGTTTCCTGTAAGAATATTATTTGAGCTCTGTTTAATTTTAGATATTTAAGTAGATTAGATCTTTTATTTGGGTTATTTAAACCATTAGTGTTTAAAGATAATAAAGTAAAATCCATATCAAGTTATTTTTGAAGAAAAGTTTGATCTATTGTTATATTTAAGTGGAATCGTCCCCATCTCTAGTATTGATTTATTAATTTGTAGATGATCATCTATCTCTGTCAACAATGTTTCCTCTAAAGTAATCAACAAGAACAGGTTTAAGTCAGGCTTACTAAAACTGTCAAATCTAAAATGCATACTGAAATTAAACTAGTGTGGTTTTTAAACCCTACCCAACATGGAATGAAGTACATTCCTAGTCCAACAGATAAGTCTGGTGGACTATCGCTCTAACTTTCTTTCCCATTTTATCTGAGCGCCATATATAGTTTGTAAGTGTTAAAGGAGACTATTTTAAAATACAATGATTATGATGTTATAACATTCAGCTTTTGGGGCTTAATATTTCTTCATAACTTAATGTATGTATCCTTACCATCTATATATACATAACATATGTATCTGAGTTATGTTAACTATTAAGCTCTTTCAGCTTCTGAGTATCCCCATTTCTTTTCATATTAAGTATAAACAGTAGCTGCTTAACAATAGCAAGATGTGAATTTATACTCATATTTACGTAACATTTGGTTTAATTTCCTCACATCAGTCTTTCACCACATCCTTTTATAACACAGAAAATTATCTATACCTCCTTGAACCTCAAAGTATTTGTCAAATACAAATATCTATGATTCATTCTATACAACTTTCCATTTCCCCTAGGGATAATGTAAGATATTTTAATAAAGTTGCTTTACAAACTTTTTTATGGCTTTTGTATTCTTATCTCCAGCTTCATCCCTTCGTGACCTACAGACAAGATGATAGTTTCATGAAAAACTTTCATCTGATTTTATTCTAACATTTCCTTTACTTGATATGAAAGGCACCAGTAATACAGATGAAATACGTAATATACTTGTCAAACTTCTGACCATTAACAACTGAGCTTCTGAGTCCCTACAATAAAGTATTTCTATATTTCAAACCTTTCAGATGACAATCCTCGTGGCTTTTCTAACTGCTCTTTTTCATGTGATTCTCCACTGTTAACAAGTTCTCCAAATGTGCCATTACAGCACAGACAGTGGTGACTGAATGCTCTCTGTTTCAGTTCTTAAATCACCAATTCCGGTCTTTTACACGGCAGACCACTGTCAGATATGACATCAGGTATCCATTTCTCATGTATGCATACTTAAAGCCCTGATCACATTTGCCCTTGTTTTGTATTTTTTTTCTGTCTCACAACACTTGGACTAACATTAGTCCACTCATTTACAAAATATGGCTTTTTTAGACTGAAGCATAACTACCTACTGAACTCCATAACTATGCAAGGATTCCTGCCTTTGGGTTATTGTTAAGGTGAGAATTGCATATGGCAAGACGCTGCACAACTTGTTCTATTTTATTCGACATTCTTGGCCAACATTTATCTTGCTCTTGGCACTTTACTTGTCCCAGTAGTGCAAGTTATGTACTTACTCTAATATTACATCTGCTTGGAGAATTCGGTCTTTATTAACCTTCAGGACTCAGGATCGAGCTTTCCCAGGTTAGAGTTGCACTCCCCTTTTACCATGGCACACTACACCTCTCTCCTCCATTTTCCCATTTCTCACCAAGCTAACATGAGGAAATGATAATCTGCTAGCTAACAAACCTTGCTGTCCCAAATCACGAAGATGGAGGGAGGGTAGTTAAAGATGACTGATTTTTCCAAGCAGATCTAATGTTATGCTAAGTACATAATTATCAGTCTAAGGAGAATTGACAGTTTGTTAACCTTCAGGGCACAGTTGCTAATCAATATTCATTGACCATCTGGCCTAAGGAAACATAACCTTGATCATTGTGGCACCAAACAAAAACCCAGACCTGGAGACAATGTCCAGTGTATAGCCTTCCCGCAGGAATTCACAGAAGACTAAGCTGCAGCTGCACAGTTATTGTCCAAGGATGCCTTAAGAAAAGAAGACTGCTGAAGTAGCCATAGCTCGGGTAAAATAAGAGTTAAGCAGCTGTGGCAAATCTTTTCTATACTCCTCATAACATCTATGTAGCACAAAGAATCAAACAAGTGACTTTGTTTCTTATGTCTTTAGTCTGTCAACATAGCATCCAAGTTGCCTGTGAGCATCCATCAAACTTAACAGACATTCATCCTGGTTACAATACTCTGAGCACAGCACTGAAAGCTTAGTGGGATAATTCAGGTTTAAACTGGTTGTGACCTTAACCATAAATGATGGGTTGGCCCTCAAAGAAACAACTTTCCCTGTGGGAGAGGGGGACTCAATGCTTGCAATTCAGAGATCCTTCTGGTGGAAATCATGGCTATCAAAAGAAGCTTTTCTAGAACAAACATTGAGTCCGCAGCAGATGCCAGTTCATATAAAGAAAGGTTTAATTTTTCCACAATAAAGAGTAGAGCCATTAGGGGAAAAACTCTCAGGTAGAAGATGTCCTGTAGACTTTAAAAGAAACTAAAGAAGAGAAATTTTGCCCAACAGGAAAACTGCATACGGCAAACAAGTGTACCTTAACTAATGAAGAGCTAAGCCCTGAATCCACAATTTGTGACGCATATTGTAGACCCTTAACAGACGCTGGGTCAGTGTTATGTTGTGCAGACCATAATGCCATCATTTCCTTTTGCCTTTACATGTTTTTGGTTGAAGGCTTCTGAGAAGATGAAAGAACATCCATAACTCTGTGTAAATCTCTGGTCCTATGCTATAGGAGGAAAAGAAGAAATTAGGTTGTCAGTTTTAGAACTTGATGGCTTGGGTATGCTGTCTCCAAGAAGTGAGATAACCGATTTTATCATCTATGGAGTGACTCTTTCTCTGTAGAACTAGACTTTCTGTATAAGCTTTATCATCCAAGGAAATGTCATAGAAAGCATGAAGTAATCTTTCAGACCAGTCTGGGATAAACATATTTCTGCTGTGTCTGCTGGATGGAGAGAAGAAAGGAAAACATATGCAGCTCCTGATGTTCATTAGAGAGGCAAACAAACTGTTCTTGGAGTAGAGAATATCTGGTCTGTGTGCTAGCAATGGTCAAACTTAGGGATCACTCATGAGGCATCATCAGACAATGGCTGAGTTCATTCACAACAGGTGCCCAGCCCAGGAATGTGTGCAGAAAACCTAACAGCGTATGGAGACTGTTCATACCCAATCTTTGAACCTCATTCTGTTCTGGCACCAGTCAGTAGCCACATGGCCCAAATGAACAGCTGGAACTCCAGGAAGGATGACCCTGGAGCATCTGCAGGCTAATCAATATTGTTCTGATCTCCAGAACACTGATAGGTGAGGATGACTGCTGGAAAGATCACCCCTTTTGGACTGTCTACCTTTAAAAATGTCATAGTGCCCACTGTTGAAGGTGTGGGGACACCAGAGGAGCTGCTGAAGATTATTGTAAAGGTTCAGTCAACAAAAAAGTCTATTGCAACAATCCATGACAGTCCTGATTAACTGCACTCAAGGTTCCTGTACCGAAGACACTGGTCATTTGTGATCAGTGTTCTACCATGGTTAACACATTCATATAAATAAAAGAATGAAGTTACATTACAACAAATAAGTACAACCTGCTTAAGATACATTAATTATGGTGAGGAAGGTACTATCTAAGAATTTGTATGGATACTCAACTGTTGGCCTAAGCTTAAGGCTTCATGGGTCACTAAACACTCTTAGCATGCAGCATAAACATCACAGTATATAATAATATAAATTACTTCTTTTATCCATGTTTCACTTTAGCTAACTGCATTTTCCGTCAACTTCTGACAGCCACATCTACCAAGAACTGCAGCAATAAGGCACCCACCTATCATGTTGGTAATCTGAAAGCCAGAGGGCTGAAAAGGGAAATTAAGAAATTAGAAGCAGTGCCTCTTTTTAAGCAATGGATAAAAAATTCTTAGTTTTGCTGCAGTGCAGGAGGGGAAACACTAAAACACAAGCACAGAAAGCAGGAAACAGACTCTCTAAATGGGAAAGACGCTCATTAGAAAGTATGACTTATACCTGTGGTTGAAACCATTGCACACCTGCCTCCAGGCAGGAGGGCACTTATACATCGGCAAGAAAAATGGTTATAATCTAAACTGTGATGGCAGTTTATGCCCCCTACCCCTCTTTCCACCCCATCCCATTTTCAGAGGGGATCAATGTTGCTAAGACATGTCAGTTGGGAGGAATATTGTTACAAGAAATCTAAGAGTCACTGACTATGACCTATATAATACTCTGTCAGATTTAAGTGTATGGAAATGACTAGAAAGTGATGCATAGTTATTTTTATGACCCTCTGTTGTTGTTGTGTCTTTCGGCTTTTCCCGGTTAGGGGTCGCCACAGTGGAACTCCGGTCCGCTATGACTGGCAGTGGATTTTTATGTGCCAAGTTGCCAGCCCTGATGCACAACCTTCAACGAAGGTACGCCCATTCATGCATGTCTCCACACAGAAGACCCTCTAGCTGAGAATCAAACAAGACATCTTACTGTGAGGCGACAAAGCTACCGCAGCACCACCACCTCAGACCCTCTGTGCATTCTTAAAATAGTGAGAACAACCTTACTTTTAAGTAATAAAGACAACCAATACAGTTTTTCTGTCAAGTAACACTGGAAGGATCGCAGAGTTCCCATCTCAAAAGGGTAGTATGTATATTACAAGTGGAGCAGTCATCATGCTCTGCAAACTGCTTATGGTTTATCGTTGCAGATCTGATCTCTCTTCTGGCAGTGACTCTTAAAAGACAATGGAAAAGAGTGAGCTTCTACCCACTATAGAATCACAGATTTTTCTGCTGTAGCTTAACAAGCGTAATGCTTTGATTATATATAAAACTCTTACAACATATTCTCATTATTCAAATGAAATACAAAAAATATATAAAATGACATAACCTTCAAGCCTCAAGAGATCTTCTAATAGGAGAATAATACACTTATACATCTTATAAAACTAGTAAATAATTCACCACTACAGTTCCAAACTACAGAAAGTACACTGTTGAAACAATACAAATAGAAACAACAGTAAGTAATTCATATAAAAACACCAAATTTCAATCAACTGTATGTTTATGTTGTTTCTTCTTAGCTTATTTTGTTGCCAGCATACATGAACATTTTTATGTCCTGGACAGGATGCATGAAATGTTAAAAATGTTGGGAATTTCCCCCACAAAATTACCCTCTACATTCCTCAAAAATGAATGCTTCAGAAAACTAATGCACTGGTTTCAAATTTTAACACATTACTATTTAAACAACAGGAAAACCAATGCATGGATAAACCTAATTTTATTGCCTTTTTATCAAAGTCAGGATGTTGTGGAGACTTCTGGGATTGTAGTCTTTGAACTCAAATCCTCCATCAGTGATCTGTACAAAAAGACTTCAAAGGGCTTTCAATTTAACTGGTAACTACAGCTCTTGGAATGTGACTTCTGACATAAATGACTTTAGTAGGTCTATAAAACAATTAAATTGGCTGAATGCAGAACAGTATAAAAGAACTTCCTTCTTGTACAAAGTTGGCAAGCTGCAGTAATGAAACAGCATCACTACAAAAGCTTACATTTGTTTCATCTGTGCTGCTTTAATAGACAACTCTGTGTGGCTCAGTGTCTTTATAGCTAGGTTTAATTCAACATCTCCTCCTTATTTTATAGTTTTTCTTCAAATTTCCACAACCTTATTTAAAAATGCTCTTCTCAAATGGGGAAATTAATGAACAGGGAAGAAGGATGCCAACAGTACAATAAAAAATCCTTCTAATTATCAAAAGAAAACCTATACTTTAGGATTCTTAACCACTGCGTAACTTCATGTGCTGCCAGTCAAGTTCCAAAAAATGTAACAGTAAGCAACTCAGATTACACAGAAGAAATAATGTAGCTCCCACCATAGTTCAATTATACCTATATCACACCTATCAATATTTCTGATGCTATTACACAGACAGCACGGATGAATACAGTTTTAAGTACTGATTCACAATTATTAGTTAAGGAAGCAACAGATTTCACCACAAAAGCTCATCATATTCTTTCTGAAACTCTTAACTCAAGTCTTTCACTTATCAAAAAAGCATGTGAACAAATAACTACAACGTTTTCCTTCCTGGTTAACAAGGAAGTCCAGATGTCAGCCTCACATTTGACTTGAAATAACTCACTAAAGGAAGCTTCTGAGGTAAGGTGCAGGATTTTCTAATCATCTTACAAAATCATAATATGATTCAAGATCAGGTTAGGCAGAATTTTATTAAGTCATCCAACATTGCCTAAACAACCAACTTTTACTTGTTTCACTAGTACACAAGACAAATATCCAAAAACAGACAATGAAATGGACCAAGTAGGAACTATATTAACACGTTGATAACAGTTTGGTGAACCTGATCATCTAATTAAAATAACGAATACTGAACTGCTTAACTGCTACAAGTCAAGTAGATGCTATCAGTATAATAAAGTGCTATATTATGAATAACCTGGTGTGAAATATTTCTACCCCTTACCAATGGGCAATATTTATTTCTTTAATCATATTTGCTAACTGGGTTTGCCTGACAGAGCCAATTTCAGCTCATTTTCAGCAGCAGTCTGGAGAGAAAAGCACCAAAGCACAGAATGCATCCAGGACAAAAATCATTTTCTAAAAAGGATTACAACACAGTATTAAATACTGAATTTCTTCATCTTTGCATGTACTGATTTATATGCCAGGACTGAACAGTCAGTACACATACTGACTCTTTTTAACAAGGAATTGCAAATAGTTTATGATGCAGATGGAGTGTATGATTTCCCATGTGTATGTAAATTCTTTAGTTTTAAGAAACTTGTTTAAATGATTTTACCATCTTTACTACTACTACTGAGCCGTGGAGATGATAATGTCTTGCTTAACTCATTCCATTAGTGTGCCCTAGGGATATTTGTTTTCGATGCTAAGCTTGAGAGAAAGATTAGAAATGATGGAAGTGAGAAAGGAGTTAGCTCCAGAAGGAAGTGAGGCAGAGAATTCCTTCAAATTGTTTGTATAAAACATAACACATGCCCATATATGAGCCTGGTAGTTATGAATCTTGAATTACAACATTTCCTAGGGATATTTGTTTTGAAAGTTAAGTTGAATTATTTACTTCATTTATTGTTACTGACCAAAAATATAACACAAATATGAAGGCACCCAGGACACCAAGACTGTTGCACACTTCTTTATTCAAAATTCACAATCCACAGGTTAAGTGCTTTCATCCAACTGCTGTTGGACTTCCTCAGAGCAATGAACATTATTAACTCAACCTTTTTATACCACTCCATTGCACCAACCCCACCTATTTGTTAGACACAAAATGTATGTTAAAATTCAGAATACTGTCTCATTCTGACAATAAAATACTAAACAGTATCAAAAAATTGTCCCTAACAAATAGGTGGGGTTGGTGCAATACTATGCAATTTTAACTGATGTTTAAGGGAATTTTAACCCACCAATTATTTTTAATTGTTTAATTGATTTACAGGGAGGGGTATAAAAAGGTTGAGTTAGTAATATTCATTGTTCTGAGGAAGTCCAACAGCAATTGGATAAAAGCGCTTAACCTGTGAATTGTGAATAAAGAAGTCTGCAACAGTCTTGGTGTCCTGGGTGCCTTCATATTTGTGAGTGCAGTTTTGTCTCTTTGGTTATCCAAAAATATAACTTCTCAAAATTAATCAACAGTTAATATGTGGTAACAGTACTGTCTAATATACACATTCACATATACGTATATATATATATATATATATATATATATATATATATATATATATATACATACATACACGTGTGTGTGTGTGTGTGTGTGTGTGTGTGTCTGTGTGTACTTGTGTGTATATATCAAAAACAGTACTTGTGTATTATCGCAACCACATTTCTAGTGTGGTGTAATTCATAATGTCATTGCGGAACAAGTGCTTCTGAAATTAAAAAGGGGTGTTTAAAGTCCAAAGCAGTTTTTATCACTTTGGTTTTGCGACAGGAACAGGAATAATGGGTAAATTCATATTCCTGGGTAGCGTCCTTTGCCGATGACATGTACTGAGAGGTAAAAGTAACCTGCTGCTACACATACAGATTATGAATATCAATACTTACCGACTTCCGTCCTCACATCATCCCGCTGACTTGATAGACAGTGACACATTGTTATGTGGGACAGACCATAAACATGAGTCAAAAAGCTGGAAATTGTGCGCAAATAAGGACAGTTGACAGGCATGTATAGGTGCAATAGCAGTGGGAAGTAGGTACACTGCAGCAAAGCACCAGTTATGTACAACGGCCCATTTAATTTCGGAGTGCGGAAATTTGATCAGTACATGTAACAAACTCAAAACGGACATTACCACTTCCTCCACTTCCACCTTTCACATTAACCTTTCTGTCCTAACTGAAGGCAAGCCTTGGCAAAGAACTGACAATGACAGACATTCCTGTCTGCAAGGCACCGCAAGAGCAAGACATGTAGCGAAAACCTAAAATAATGGGAGGACAACAGCCTAAAAAAATCCGGCTACATTAGAATTACTTATACACTTTTCAACTGACGCAGTGACTTAAAATATCTGTGTCACCACGTGAACACCATATGAATACTTTCTACTTATGTATTATAAGTTTTACAAATGTGGTTGCAATAATACGCAAGTACCAAAAAAACTATATCTATAACTATATATGATAGATACATATACTATAACATTGTATTAACATACACCCTTTGTGGGTATATGACGAATAACTGAAATGCATAAGCATCAAATGCAAAATGTTCAGTACTTGCATTTTAAATAATATAACACCTCCATCAAAATAAAGCGTAAGTAATTGAATAAAAAAGTAAATAAATTAATTTCCTTCTCCAATCACTCTACAAAACACTGCTACCACACCAACTTTGTCTTTGCCCCTCCAACGCCACCTTACTAATGGGTACTAACCATTGCCCTTAACCATAACCACACACCTTACCTTACTAAAACCCTTTCAGTGACGCACCTTAACTGACTTTTGTCCTAACCTTAACCTGCAAATGCTCATGCAGACACACTTACCCAATCTGCTATTTAACAGAGTTGATTCTTTTTAATTTCTAGAACTTGGCCATAGGCTCAGTCATCTCAGCATGTAAAGTGCTTAACTCCAGAGCTCAGCATTACCATAATAAAAACCTACATGCCTGAAAAAACTTTACTCAGTCCTCATCTTAAAAGGAGAAGAAGAAAAGTGGGTGGGCTTGTTAAAAATGCTGAACTCAGACCATCAAGAGCTGCCATCGTTTTAAGTACACTTTCATAAGATGGTCCCAACCCCATCCTCTTTGTATAGTCTCTTGAACAGACAAGAAAGAATCTCTTGGAATACAGTAGCCTCAAAATAAGACTATTCCCCTGGATATTATATCCCAAGTTACAGTGTCTTGCAAAAAACTGCAGAAAAGCCCAAGCTGCAGCTGAACAGATATCATCTGGATAAGCATCAGTTAAGACAGCATCAGAAGTAGTGAAGGTTCTAACAGAATGAGCTTTTGGAGGATGACGAAGTGGTCTGCCATAACAAAAGTTGATGCAAACATCTTGCCAGAGATGGTTTAGAAACTTTCCATTCAAACTTGTTTTGAGCAAAGGAAACATAGTTGATCTCCTGAATTGTTTAATTCTATGCAAGTAAAATCTCAGTTGCCCATGGACATCTAAATAATGCAAGAGATGCTCCTCTTTGTTGGAATAATTTGGAAAAAGGACAGAAAGATCAATGGACTGATTTTAGTTACATCTCAGTGGCCATCTTAAGCATACCTGATGGGTTAATTCACAGTGTTGCCCATCATGTAGGGAGAGTTAATGCACAATGTCTGAAGCTTGGATATTCATCTGGCTAATGTGATTTCCAGCCAAAGTCTTCTAGAATAAAGTGGACTCTTTAATAGACACATTTTATGGTAGTTTCCTCTAAAGCAAACCTTGCACACCTTAAGACAGGCCAAATAACTGTTATGGAAGCCACAGAGGAAAAATGGATATGGCTGACAGATGCACTTTGATGAGAACCTGAGACCTGAATCAACAATTTGAGACATGCAATGTAGAACAACCAGAACAGGAGATGAAAAAGGATCTGAGCCTCTGACAGATGGCTGTGCTGCAAATATATGCCACTTCCCTTTATAACAAACCTATTGTTGGGCCTCCATGCAGAAGTAATGATCAGAATGACCCTGGAAGGTTTAGCAGCATCCCTGGCCATCACTGTCACTGAAGAAGCAAAGGGGCTAGACTGAGGGAGTCTGGACAGGTTACTGAGCAGGTTTCTGAAGGGCTTAAAATGTAGGGACTTCAATAGAAGACCATGGGAGAGAGAACCGCACCTACAGCCCAAAAAGACAAGCCGAGAAAGATCTTGGACCTGTGGATTTCAGTTTCTGTATGAATATTAGGATCACTGGAAAGGTGGGCAAACATACAGTAGTTCCAGGGGGCCAATTGAGGATTAAAGCATCCATGTGCCACTGTCCTAGAAAGGGGGTAATGCACTTTAAGTTGGTCAGAGATGCAAAAATATTCTAACCAAGCTTCTCTCAGTGCTGGAAGATTACCTGCACAACTTTCAATTAGCTAGCCACTTGTGTAGCATTAGAAGGAAGCAACTAAGTCTGTTTACCAAAGAACTGGCATAACCCAGGGTAATTAAGAGGAAGCAGTTCAACGACATAACCCATTCCCATAAACACATGGCCACAATGCCAAGGGATAGCACTGGGTTCTTCCCTGCTTGTTTAAGTATCAGATCACAACCATATAGTCTGTATGAATATGAAGACCACCTTGTGGAAAACAATTCTGAGGTGCCTACACTGCCCTTTCTAACTAGGAAGCAAGACATCCAAGCTGATCATCTCCACGAAAATGGGGAGGAGGAAGCAGCAGCTGTCTGCAGCAATAATGAGTATGGGCCTCCAGCAACTGAGATTAGAACTGCAAGACTGGGAGATCCTAATCTGAAGGCAGAGACTCTGAGATACAAGACCATTTTATTTGAAGGGTCTACTAAAGTATCCAAATGTGGACCGTGGCAATGAGAACTAAGAAAATGGCTGCTGCCATCAGTCCTATAACTCTAAGGTATACGTAAATCCAGTACTGAGGTATCTTGTAAAATAAAAATTGACAGACAGAATTCTCTTGAGGTAAAATGATTCTGCAGTTGATTGTGTCAGATGTAGTAACAGCTTCAACTATGACTTCAGAGTGTTCACAGCAATGCCTAGGAATTCGAAAATGATTAGCAAAGAATCTTTTAATTTCAGCAGATACTCTAGGTTTACTATCATGATCCTAAGACCACAATATAAAAAGACCAAAACTCTGAACACCACAGTCTCTAAAAATCTTGAATACTGAATTCTCCTACCAGTGTGAACCCAGGAATGAGTGCTAACATGGGACATGCAAGGGTGTGGTCCCAGGAATGAATGCTAACAAGGGGCCTGCAGGACAGGCAAGACCAAGAGTTCCATATTTTGGTCCTTAAATATTACAGTCTCAGGATTATGATCTTCAAAATTGCGATAGTAAATTTAAACTCTGTGGTGTAGCCAGGAGACAGTCTACTAGAGAAAGAAAAGACTTTCGTCCCCTGTAACTTCTAATGAGACCCTATCATGTGCATACACACTTGAAGACCCTGGGAGCTGTGATGAGCTGAAACAGAAAAGCCAAAAAATGGTACTAACTGGCTCTTACCTAGAAACATATAAACTTCCTCAATTCCTACTTGGCTATTTATATGTGCAAGTAAAAATCCTGGAGGTCAAGACAGCATATCCAATCCCCCTTGCCCTGGCAAGACAGTACCATTTGCAACAAGAACATCCAGAAGGAGATCTAAATCAGTTTATCCCAAAGAAGGCTTAAAACTAATATGAATCCATAGTACATTGTTTATTCCTTCAAATGAAGACCGAATTCCCATTACATACCCCATCCAGACTGCCATTCTTTCCACTGCCTTGCACCGCACCCTGTCAGATCCTTTCAGGTCTAGTGGGATTTCTTGAATGTCTCTGTTTGTTAGAACACTGATGACAGTGCAGTTGTGTGCACTTACCATAAATGTAGACGTTCAAATGTATTCACTGTTGGAGTCCTGACTGGTGGGATTTTCTGCTCCGAAAGCCCTTGGCTGGCCTGACTATAAAGAAAAAAATTCCCTCTTCCTTAACCTAGCGGATATACTAACAGATGTTAGTATGCTTAGGTATTTAGGGACCCAGCCAGTGTCATAATATCAGTTTTTTTCTTGCCCCCTAAAAAGTAGGAGCCCCTAAATGGGCAGTAGGGAATTGAGGAAGAGAACCAATACAGGAGGGGAGACCAAAGGGGTTTCCCTTGGCTACAGAAGTAGGGAAAAAGACAGCAACAAGTGAATATACTCGAACATCTACATTTACAGTAAGTGCACACAACTGTACTATGTTCTTCATGTTTCACTGTTGCAGTCCTGACTTGTGGGATGATTCCCAATGCTGAAATGAGGGTGGAAGGAGATTAGGGACCGGACAGGATGCCCTGCAGGATGGCAGTGGCGAGTCCAGGTCTGGACTTGGAAAAGGCTGATAAGTGGTAGTGTTTGCTCAAGGTATGCACAGGTAACCAGGTGGCAGCTTCCAGAATATTCTTGGTACAGACTCCTTTCAGGAAGGCAGCAGAGGTTGCAGTAGCCCTAGTGGAGTGTGACCTGACAGCCACAGGTGACTTTCTGCCATGATGGCTGTAACAAAATGAGATGCAGTGGGAGATCCATTTTGAGATAGTCTGTTTAGAAGCTGGTTTTCCCTCAGAGCCAGGGGCAAAGGTCAGAAAGAGTCAGATTTTCTCAAGGCTTTAGTTCTGTCAGGATAGTCATGGAGCTGCTATGCACATCCAAAGAATGAAGTATTCTTTCCCCTTGGTTCTGTGGGTTGGGAAAGAATGTGGGCAGGTAAATGGCCTGATTTAGAGAAGTGTCAGTGACCACCTTGGGCATGAAGGAAGGGTAAGTTCTGAGGGAAACCCTGTCTTGGTGGAAGATGAGGAATGGCTCCACCACCATGAGAGCCTGCAGCTCAGAGACTACCCTAGCTGAGGTGATAGCCAGCAGAATGGTAGTTTTCCAAAGTTAGAAACTTTAGATGAGCAGAGGCTGCAGGCTCGAAAGGAGGTGGAGTAATTTTTTCCAGAACAAAATTAAGGTCCCATGGAGGGGTAGGTTGTCTTCTGGGAGGTCTGATGTGGTTGACTCCCCTAAGAAATTGCCTTAACGGGGATGGGAAAAGACAGGTGGAAGGGCAGGTATATGGGCCAAAATGGCAGAGGCATTAATTTTAATGCAGGAGAAGGAAAGGGCTTTATCAACCAGACTAGCCATGTAATCTAGACTGACAAAAGTTTGAGCTGAATCAGGATTGTGGGGTTGCTACTGGAACCAGATGGAAAATCTTTTTCACTTAGCTGAGTATGATTTCCTAGTATTAGGCCTTCTAGCCTCCTTAATGTCCTGAACCCGTTTCCTTCATCCTGGATGCTGTGGAATTATCCAATCTGAAAGGCTGAGCATCTGCAGGCTGGGTGTACAATCCTCCTCTTGTCCTGAGTCAGAATTTCAACTCTCTGTGGGAACAACAATGGATTTTCGTTGGTTAGTACGAGAAGCAAAGGATACCAGTGCTGCCTGGGCCAGTCTGGGGCTATCAGTATTGCTCTTGGGCCCTTTTCTCTAACCTTTAGAAGCACCCGAGGAAGTAGAAGTAGGAGAGGGAATGCATAAATGAAGAGGTGAGTCCAAAGGAAGGAGGAAGCATCTGTCCTCCAGGCTGACTGTTGTTTGTTCCTGGAACAGAATCTTTTCAGTTGAGAGTTTTTCTTGGTGGCGAAAAGGTCCATCTCTGGGACTCCCCATCTCTGGACCATGCTGAGAAATATTTCCCGATGCATATACCATTCATGGGGGTGCATTAAGTTTCTGCTGAGGTGATCTGCTAGAGTATTTTGAGCACCTGGAAGGAATTGTGCCAGGAGGTGCAACCTCAGAAAGTGAGCAGTTTCCCAAACTGCATTCTAGATGACATAGAGGATAGAAGTAGGTACCCCCTTGCTTGTTTACGCACCACATAACTGTGGTGTTGTCTGTCTTCACTATCAGGACTCCAGGCTCCCAGTTTTCCTTAAATGCCATCAAGCCTTTTTGTACTGCAATAAGCTCTTTGCAGTTTATGTGTCTGTCCTTGAACTTTGTCTCCTACTTCCCTTGGGATTGGAAGTGAGCCCCCCAGGCTGTCTCTGAAGCATCTGTGGTGACAGTTTGGCCCTGGGGAGTGAATCTGAACACAAGGCCCTGATTGTGTGCACAAGCCTGTGCCCACCATGCAAATTCCTCCTTCAAGCAAGGAATCAGCTGTATCTTAGTCACCAGGGACTGAGAGTGTTGTCACCATACATTTATGAGGTACCACTAGAGCTTCCTCATGTGCATCCTAGCCAGGGAACATTGAGGATACAAGATGCCATGTAGTCCAATGCTCAGAAGAACTCTCTGGCTGAGACACATTGTTTCTGCAGAATTCTTTTGAAGTAGTTGGTCAAAAAGGAGACCTTGTCTGGGGGAAGGAAGGTTTTTTGAAGAGCTAAGTCCAGAAGAGCCCCCAGGAAAACTATCCTGGTGGACGGGACAGTGTTGGATTTTTGCACATTTATGGTGAAGCCCAGGGAGGACAGGAGGTTCTGGATAAACCTCAGATCCTTGAGAAAGTTTGAAAGATTTGTAGCCTGTAGTATGCAATCGTCCAGGTAGGGGTAGATTTGGAACCCTCTGGCCCTGTAAAAGGCAATTACAGGAGCTCAGCACTTGGTGAAAACTCTAAGGAGCAGTAGACAACCCAAAGAGCAGTGCTGAAAATTGAAAGTGACTAGTTCCTGCTCTGAAGCGAAGAAAGCTTCTGTGCAATTCCTGTATGAGAATGTGCAGGTAGGCATCTTTTAAATCCAGTGTGACCATAGAGGCCTGTGGGGCTATCATGGGCAAGAGTTTTTGAAGAGTCAATATTCTGAATTTTGGAACCAGGAGGAACTGATTGAGGGTGGACAGGTCTAAGACAGGATGCTAAGAGCCTTCTTTTCTGGGAACCAGAAACACACTGGGGTAGAACCCTTTTCCTTTCTGATGTTCTAAAACTGGTTCCACTGATCCCTGACAGCATAAAATCTGAATTTGAGAGAGGGCCTCGGTTTTTTTGATTTTAAGGAACATCCGGGTAGCCTGAATATTTTAAAGGATCTGTGAAATGGAGTTTGTAACCATTTGAAAGAAAAAAGTTTTCCATAATATTCTGGTTTGGGGGTTATATAGTTTTAAATAAATAAACCTGTTTTAAGTAGTTTAATAATATCTACTAAAACTCCACTTTTTGATATGTTTTTGTAATACAAGTTTAATAATGTAGCTTGTTTTAAGAATGTTTTACTCTACTGGTCTAGTTATTTGTATATTTTTATGTTTAATTAATTTGTTCAATTAGTATTAATTAGTTAAACAGAATTGATGAGACGAATATTTAAGTGTATATAAGTATGCTGATGAAGGGGAGTGTTTGTCTAATGAAGTCCAAAGTAGTGGATGAAAAAGCGCTGATTTTAAGTTAATGCATTAATAAAAGCACTATTTTATTAAGTCTGGTGAAGTTCGCGTTTTATTTAAGTATTTTTGTTGATTCTGTCGACCTGGTGCCCTACTGGTTTTAAAGTAGTTTTTTTGTGTTTTTTGGGGGGCCCTTGTCCTGCCAGTGGTGGTTCACTTGAAATAATGCTTAGAAACCACTTGTCTGAAGTGATGAGGGACCAATTTTGTTTAAACAGGGACAGCCTTCCTCCTAGTCTTGTGGGGGGGGGGGACAAGGAGAGTGGGATGGGTGAGTCATTGTTGCTCTCTGGCAAATGCCTGTAGTCTAGAACTCCCTTGCCTGGAAGTTTTGAGGTATACTGCCTGGGTCTCTACTGTTGCTGCCGCTACATTTGTATCCTTTACCACTGGGGTTTCTTCTGCCTGCTTCTAGATTGGGAGGGGAAGGACCACTGTTCAGTGGGGAAGCTCCTACTAAACCTTGGTAGCTGAATTTGAAGGAAGTCTTTCACAATCTGCATAGACGTAGCTTTGTCTTCCATATTTTTAAGAACAATGTCAGCTTTAGACCCAAACAGAAAGTCCTCGTCTAGGAGAGCATCAAGAAGGTTAGAGTTAACATGGTCAGGAAGAGATTGTTCCCTAAGCCATGCATGCCTTCAAATAACAGTACTAGTGGCTGCCGCCCAGCTAGAGGCCTTCATAGCAATATAGCCAAAGTATAAGGAATGCCTAGCTACCTGTGAACTGTTGTGGCAAAGATCCAAAAGTTCCTTAGAAAGGTTTTTATCCTCAAGGGAAGAGACCTTTTGTTTCAGCTGATCAAGAATGGTTTTCTGATATTTAATTATGTGAAATTGACACTTGGGAGCCCTCATGGTAAGGGTGGCTGAGGTATATACTTTTTTTCCCAAATCTATTAAGAGCCCTGCTCTCCTTATCCGTAGGTAAAGGATTTTTACAGAAACTGGCTCTAGCTCCTTTGGGTCCAGGGGTGACCACCTCTGGATCAGTGGAAGGATTTTTGAAAAGATATGTATGGGAGTCCTGTACCTTATAAAACCTGTCTGATTCTCGAAGGGGGCTGGGGGAGACAGTCAGGATTCAAGAAGGAATCCAGGAAGACATCCTCAACCACCTGTAAAATAGGGGGAATAGCAAGAGGTTTGCACTCAGGCAGATCCAGGAACTCCTTAATTCTCTTTTTAGATGGAGGGTATTCCTGTGCTTCCCACTGGAAATGCTCCCTCATAGCATATAAAGTCTCTGCAAAGGTAATATCCTCTGAGGGGAAGCACAGTCCAGGTTCTCCTCAGAATCGGATTCCTCATAGGAAGTAAGAGAGGGTACTTCAGAAACACACTCGTCTAGGTCAGAATCCTCAGCAGATCCAAAAGGATCTGAAAAAAACTTCAGAAGTAGGTTCCATTTCCTTTTTCCTGGGGAAGAATCTCCAGCGGCTTGTCTATATCTGACTATGGAGATCAGATGTTCTGACTATGGAGATCAGATCTTCAGTTGACCTAACCAAGTCCTGCTGATATCCCTGAGAAACGGACTCAGTAGGCCTAGGCGAAGGTCCCGCAGAAGCACCCCTCTTAGGAGTCGCTTTGGCCTTGGGCTTAAGAACATCTGAAATTCTGATGCCTGTCTCTCTAGAAGAGTGAGGAGATAATACAGGCCAAAATTGCAAAAAAAAAGTGTCACTGGTTAAAGTGTGTTCATCGGAAGACGAAGCCTGCTGAGTGGCTCCGGACCTGACTGATGAGCTGAAAGCAAGGGCCTGTGCAGAAGTTGAGGGACCGATGGCATGTCGGACTCCGAATGGGCCTTGACAGACACCTGCGATACCACCTCAGACACAAAAGGAGCTGTGAAAGCGCCTCACCTTCTTCAACAATCACAAGCCTTGACGGAGAAACAGATGGAGAATGGTGGTCTTCTGAGGCCCTAAGCTTGGGTTTCTATCTTTTTCACTCTTACGCCTAGGCTGCTAAACCTCTGAGCGACAGACAGATGCCATCAAATGCTGAGGACTAGATTCAAGATTAAGGAATCTAGCTAAGATCTCAGTCCTACTTCTGATCATCCTAGAATTAAAACAGGCACAGCGATGGCAACTAGGGATGTCATGATCTCAGCCTAAACAGGTGACACAAACCGAACAAAGTCTCTGTGTAGGAACTGCTTACCATAGCAGAGACAATTATTCATCTTATCTTACACGAGTTAAAGCAAGAGAAGAGAGTTCCCTAATGGGCTACTTATCTTTCTGATTACTTCTCTCTGGTGCAGACCAACCAAAGCATTGAAACACTGCTTCAGGCACCAATGGCAAGAAAAGACTGACATCATGATGTTGGTCAGATCCCTACATACCTAAGCGCATTGATGTCTGTTAGGACATCCCCCAGCCTAAGAAGGAGGGGAATTTTTCTCTGGTACTCTGGCCGACCAAGGGCTTTCACGGCAGATAATTCCACAATACAAACAAAAAATGATTGACTTAACAATTGGCTTAGCTTCTGGTGTCAGTCCAAGGGGATCAACTATCTGTCAGCCTAGGAAGACATGGCTGACAGGCCACACTGCTTTGCCAGAGATGGTCTGCACCTGACTCCTCCAGGCTTTTGGATACTGGCAAAGGCATTTGCCATCCTCATTGTGTCTCTTTTTAGGCAGTGTCAAAATAACCAACCTCCTAAAAAGTACAGTTTTGTACCTACCATAAATGTAGATGTCCGAACAGGATAGCATCTGCAGTCCTTACAAACGGGTTGTCCTGTCGTCAGGCAGCCCTTCGGTCGGCCGGATTCCAAAGTCTGGGTCTGGCCTCGGCTGGTGTCGCACTTCACCCGACGTCATCTCTGCTGGTCTTCGGGTATAAAGGCATCAGCCGACGCCATTTTCCTCAGTGTTTCTTGCCCCAGATGCCAGTTGCCCTCTTGGGAGGCTAAATTTTTGGGTAAATGCCAATGATTCCAAAAAAGTATAAGGCAAACACAAAAAATAAGCATGTATGTACATATATACAAACAAATACACCATAAGAGATCCCCCCCCCAGCTAGCTATTAGGTGGGCAAATACCCTAGGAGTACCACAGAGGGGAAGGAGGGTGGGTAATCCTGACTGCAGATGCTATCCTGTTCGGACATCTACATTTATGGTAGGTACAAAACTGTACTATGTCCTTCAAGGATGCATCTGCAGTCTTTACAAATGGGTAGAATACCATAGCCAAACTAGGGGAGGAGGAAGAAGATTTATGGTGTAGTTAGGATCCCTTGCAAAACAGCAGTGGCAAACCCTGCTCGGGATCTAGAGTATAGAGGTAAGTTATAATGCTTGGCAAATGTATGCACGGAGGTCCAAGTAGCAGCCTCAATAATGTCCTTGGTAGCCACTCCTCGTAAGAAAGCTGTGGTAGTGGCTGTAGCCCTTGTAGAATGAGGCCTTATGTTCTGTGGAATTTGCTTTCCATGGTAGGAGTAACAGAATCTTATGCAATTTCCTATCCACTTGGAGATTGTCTGTTTGGAAATTGCTTTTCCTTCCCTTCCTGTTGCATAAGCTACTAGAAGCTGGTCAGTTTTTCTATTGCCCTTGGTTCTGTCCAGGTAGTAGCGCAACTGTCTATGTACATCCAAGGTATGCAGCAGTCTTTCCCCCCTGTTCTGTGGATTGGGAAAGAAGGTAGGTAGGTGGATTGCCTGGTTTAGGGACACTCTGGATACCACCTTAGGCATAAATGTAGGATTAGTTCTCATGGACACTCTGTCTTGATGGAAGATTAGGAAGGGTTGTACTGCCATTAAAGCCTGTAGTTCCGAAACCCTTCTTGCTGAAGTAATTGCCAGTAGGAAAGCAGTTTTCCAGGATAGGTGTTGAAGATCTGCTGTTGCTGCTGGTTCGAATGGAGGGAGTGTCAATTTTCTAGCACAAAGTTCAAGTCCCATGCTGGTAATGGTGGTTTCCTAGGAGGTTTTACATTCTTAATTCCTCTCAGGAACTGCCTGAGTAGAGGATGTGAGAAGACAGGGGTATCAAGCTGTATTCTGCAGAAATAGCTGATGCATGTATCTTGATGGAGGAATAGGACAGGCCTGTATGGAGAAGCTCTGCCAAATACTCCAGGATGTTGGCAATATCTACCTTTGACACATCTTTCCCTCTTTCAGTACTCCAAATGACAAACCTTTTCCATTTTCCTGCATAGTTCCTTCTTGTTGAAGGTCTGCGGGCCTCGAGGATAATGTCTTTAACCCTTTGGGATAAATATGGGTTAGTTGCTCTTATGTAATGTTCCAGGCAGTCAGTTGCAGAGTTTTCAGGTTTGGATGCAGGATGTTGTAGTCGCTCTGAGTTAACATCAAAGGAATCAGGGGTAGTGTCCATGTTTCCCCCCGAGACATGCTCCTCAGCAATGGATACCAATGTTGTCTTGGCCAATTTGGAGCTATCAGAATTATCCTTGGACGTTCCTCTTTGATTTTCAGTAGTACCTTGTGCATCAAGGGAAGAGGTGGAAATGCATATGCTGTCAGGCCTTTCCAACTGAAGGATAGAGAGTCCACCTTCCAAGCAAGTGGGTGGTATGTCCTTGTGCAGAATTTCTTGAGCTGGTGATTGAGTGGGGATGCAAATAGGTCTATTTGTGGCATTCCCCATTTCTTTGTGATGGCCTTGAAGATGTCCGGGTGTAGCATCCATTCGTGAGCATCCGAGGTAGTTCTGCTTAATATGTCTGTTAGGATGTTTTCTTTTCCCGGTACAAATATTGCCTGCAACTGAATGTTGTAGCTCAGAGCCATATTCCATAGGTCCAGAGTCATTCGGCATAGGGGGTATGAATGAGTGCCTCCCTGTTTGTTGATGTACCACATGACTGTGGTGTTGTCTGTCCTTATCAGCAATTGGCCTTCTTTGAGGAATGGTCTGAAATTCTGGATTGCTAGTTTTACTGCCAGCATTTCTTTTTGATTTATGTGCAGGTGCAGCTGATCTGGAGTCCATAAGCCTTGAATGCACTTGTCCAGCATGTGGGCCCCCCAACCGAGGTCTGAGGCATCTGTTGTGATGGTTTGGTTTGTTGGTAAGTTGTGGAAGGACAAACCTGGGTTTGCCTGGCATGCCTGAGCCCACCATAGAAACTCTTGTTTCAGGCATGGGATTAGTGGTATTTCGGTTTCTAGGCTGTGACTGTGTTGAGACCATAAATTCTTTAGGTACCACTGTAGCTTTCTCATATGCAGTCTGGCATGGGGGACCAGGATTATGCAGGATGCCATGAAGCCCAAGGCCTGCAGTACTTTCCTTGCTGTTAGTTTGTTCTGCTTTGTTAATGCCAAGAAGTAAAAAGAGAAAGTTGTTCTTGTTTTTCTGCAGTTAGGAATGCCATCTGTTTTACTGTGTCCAATTCTGCACCCAAGAATGTTCTTGTCTGGGATGGTATCAGACTTGACTTTTTTAAATTGACTGTGTATCCCAGGGCTTGTAGTAAGCAAATGACTCTTTGTAAGTCTTGTGTCAGCTTGCTTTTGTTGTCCGCTTGTATTAGGCAGTTGTCCAGGTATGGATAAATTTGGAATCCCTGAAGTCTACAATGAGCGATTACTGACGCCAGGCATTTCGTGAACACTCTGGGCGCAGTAGATAAGCCAAAGGGCAATGCTGAGAATTGATAATGCTCTGATCCTGCAAGAAATCTGAGGTATCTTCTGCAATTTGGTCGTATGGGGATGTGCAGGTATGCCTCCTTGAGATCTAGAGTTACCAGCCAATACTCCTTGCCCAGCATGGGAAGAAGTTGCTGTAGGGTCAGCATTTTGAATTTTGGAACAATGATGAATGTGTTTAAAGTGGACAAGTCGAGAATAGGTCTCCAACTTTTCTCTTTTCTTGGTACTAGAAAGAGTCTGGAGTAAAATCCCTTGCCCTGTTCTGTAGGTGGTACCCTTTCCACAGCTCTCATCTTTGTTAATTGAGCTATTTGTTTTAGAGCTTCTGTCTTTTGATTTGGTGGTAGGTTTGGCATTTCTCTTTTTACTGGTAAGGTGTGGAAATGAAACCTGTAGCCTTGGTCTATAGTTTGCAAAACCCACTTGTCTCTTGTGATATAGTGCCAGTTTTTTGAAAATAAGGCTAACTTTCCGCCTAAGGGTGCTGCTATTTGTTCCCTGGTAGGCGGTGTCAGAGCCAAGTCACTGTGATTGTCCTGTTGCAGTGGTAGTGGTTGTATCTGTGCCTCGTTGGTTATTGCCTTGCCACTGGCGTCCCCTGTAGGCACCTCCTCTGGATTGATTTCTGCCTCTGGAACGTCTATTCCTGCCTCTCTGAGATTTAGAGGAGTCTGGAAAGGACCAATTTTTGGAAGGCCAGTTCCTGCTTAACCTTGGGGGCTGAACCTGTAAGAAATCTTTAACTGTTTGTACAGATTTTGCCTTCTCTTCCATTTTCTTCATTACTTGTTGGGCAGGGGAACCGAATAGACTGATCTTATCCATAGGAGCATCTAATAGCTTTGCTTTAACATGATCCGGCAAGACCTGTTCTTTCAACCATGCATGCCTTCTTATAACTGTGCCAGTCATGGCTGATCTAAATGAAGCCTCCAGTGCATCATAGCCACATTTTAAAGAATGGTTACTAACCTGCTGAATGTTATTCACCATTTCTAGAACATATTTCTTATCTAAGGAATCATCAGAGGACAGTTTCTTAGTTAACTGATCAAGCATAAACTCTTGGTATTGGATCATATGAAACTGACAGTTCAAAGCTCTAGCTGAGAGAGTAGCAGAGGTGTATACTTTTTTACCCCATCTCTCTAAGGACCTGGATTCCCTTTCAGAAGGGAGAGGGTTTTTCGCTGAGGTCGAAGCTACTGCCTTAGGCCCCTGGGAGATAGTCTCAGGATCTGCAAGAGGGGCCTTGTATAAGTGGTGGTGAGTGTCCGGTACCCTGTAATACCTATCGGGCTTAGCAGGGGCTGGAGGTAAAGTATCAGGAGCAGTGCAAACATCATTAAATGCATCATCCACAACAGGAAGGACTGGAGGTATAGCTAAGGGCCTATGTTGTGGTAAGTGTAAAAAGGTCCTAAGCCTTTTTCTTGAATCTGAGAAATCTTGTCCCTGCCATTGGAATTGCTCTCTCATGGCATGTAAGGTTTCCCCAAAGGAAAATTCCTCTGGTGGTGAGGCAGATGGAATAGATTCTTCAGCATCGGAATCTTCATAAGTCGAAAAAGGAGCCTCTGGATGGTCTGTATTGTCTGTATCATCAGAAGAGTCACCTGAGGACACAGGTTCAGGGGGCTCTGTTCTAGGTCTCTTTTCTGGAGGTTGAGAGGCCCTGTCTGGGTGAGATTGGGATCCCCTTATTAAAGAGATGAGATCCTCTGCCAGAGTAAGCATTTGGGAACTGGAACTGGGCCTGTGAGAGGGGGGCTTAACAGGCACAGACCTAGCAGTTTTGGCTGCTTTAGCCCTGGCAAAGGCCTTTATAGACATGGCTGCAGGAGGCCTAGCAGCCCCACGTGCTGGGGTAGAGACATCTAAAGGGATAGTGTCCGATAATTCTAGAGAAACCACATTAGTAGGCAAAACTTCGGAGGCCGATTCAACTAGGGCAGAAGGGGCCTCGGTAGTAGTCATGGATTCGGCTGAAGATTGACCCGTTTGCTCGGTTTCGGCCGAAACCGAGACACTCGCGGTTTGCTTAACCGTGGTTTCGGCCGAAACCGTGGACCGCGAGTGTCGGTACTTTTCTTTGCGTTTCTTAACAATTTGAGTAGTCGGAGGATCCGACGGCATAATGTACGCAAAATCTGAGCCGAAAAACTGTTCAGCAAACTCCGACCGACGCCTAAGCGTTCGTCGGTTGAAGGAAGCACAGGCTAAACAAGCTGCTACGTCGTGGTCTGGGCCTAAACAAGGTAAGCAGTAAGAGTGGAAATCTTTATGAGGTATTTGTTTCCCATAAGTTAAACAGTTATTCACTTTTTCTGACATCGGCTGAGCAAGAAAGAGTCCCCAACGGGGTACTTAGCTTTTTAGAAGTCTTCGAAGTAGTATTCGGTAGTAGTAATCTCTGGATCTGACCGACCGGCACTTGCGAACAGCTTCTGCTTCGAGCGCCACGCGGCAAGAAAGACTGAGGAAAATGGCGTCGGCTGATGCCTTTATACCGGAAGACCAGCAGAGATGACGTCGGGTGAAGTGCGACACCAGCCGAGGCCAGACCCAGACTTTGGAATCCGGCCGACCGAAGGGCTGCCTGACGACAGGACAACCCGTTTGTAAGGACTGCAGATGCATCCTTGAAGGACATTAACAAAATCCTCCCTAGATGAACTCAAGGTACTGCTGCTTACTGCTAGGAGTCTAAACAAGAAACTGCATTGCCTGGAAGCACTCCTTGCTTTGGAAGATGCTGACATCTATGCAGTCAACAAGACATGGTTCAAAGATGCAGACAGCACCTCAGTCATGCAGGGCTACAATGCCTTCCATATGTTCAAACCACTAATTGAGCATGAAAGAACCAAAGCAGAAGGTGTATCCATCTTCATTAAGGATATGTACACCTCTAGACTGTTCAAACAGTACGACTCTCTTGAGCTACTCCATGTCCAACTAACTACAGGCAAAGTCCCATACCACATCATAGCTAGCTAAAGGACACCCCATCATGAAACAGGAAAAGCATGCCGCATTCTTGGACTTACTGGAGTCACTTGTCATGCAGCCCACCACCTTACTCATGGGTGATTTTAATTATCATACTGTCAACTGTGAAATATACATGACCACAAACATGCTGGTTCAAAGGTTCTTGGACTTTGTCAATGCAAATGCTCTGGAACATCTAGTTAGCACACCCACAAGAGGCTCAAATATCCTGGACAAAGTACTCACTAACTTGGCAGAGCACTGCACACCCCTGTATGATGTCTTCCCTGGTGAGGTCGGACCATAAATCAGTCTTGCTCGATGTAATTATAAGACCAGATACCCATCAAACTCAAAAACGCTTAAGAATTTTTCAGAGACAAATCACTTCTTACTAAGTGATGCTATAAAGACGTTTCAAAGCCCCTTCAAACGCAGATAACACAGACTCCTACACAGAGGTGCACACCAATGCCCTGTATAATCACTTAATCAGTTGTATACACTTGGCTGTACATGACTGAATTAAAAACAGGTCTTGCTGAAAAAACAAGCCACCCTAGTGGACCCCAAGTATAAACATGCTATACTACAAGAGAAAGAAACTAATGTCCAAAAAAAAGAGGGAACTGGCTCAGCAGAGAAAGAAATCCCTCTCTAGCTTACACAAACAAATTAGAGATCTTGTCAATTCCTGCAAAGCTAATTACAAAGAAATATAGCCTCCTTAGCTATGGATAATCACAAGACATTCTTTAATTATGTCTGAAATCTAAAAGGGAATACCCAGTTATGTGCTGAACTGGTTGTGGCTGGCACCAACCATACTCAACTGGATGTAATGGCCATTCTGCTAGCTGACATATTTGAAGCAAACGTCACCCCCCCCCTTCCCCTCCAGTCATCTCGCAAAGTATACCTGCCACCATTCTTCAGCTTATTATCTCAACAAAGCAGGTCATCTCAGCACTCTCCAAGGCCAAAAACACAGCATCAATGGAACCGGATAACATTCCAGGATGCCTTTTAAACAACATGACCTAGCAGACCCACTTGGATCCCTATTTAACCACAGCCTGTGAATTGGCTATGTTCCAGTAGAATGGAGGACAATAACAGTACAATACTCCGCACAAAGGGGGACCATCAACCAACCCTGGGAATTACAGGCCCATAAGCTGACTAGCGTTATTTGCAAGGCCATGGAAAGAATCAAGGACATAGATAATGGACATACTCTGGGCCCAACCCAGTTCAGATTAATTATTTTATTTATTTATTTATTGACATTTGTTTACCGGGTTGGTCCAACTGGGCTTGTGGCCTGTTTTCAGTGGAGACCTGAGGAAAAATGCTCCAGTTATCCAGTTACAGACAATTTACAGTGTGTAAAAACAAAAATAATAATAATACATAAAAATTAAAATTTTACAATCAAGGATTAAAGAAATCTGAAAATACAGCAAGTCTAAGATACAAAGCAGAAAACATGCACTTAGTAATATACACATAGGATTATTTACAAGATAAATACAGATTTATGTAAGATTTTAATTATTTCAGTATTATTGATTTTGTATAGCAGGTAAACACCTTGCGAGTTACTAGGTGAATTGGAGGTAGATTATATTGGATACATATACAAGGGTAGGATGGGTTAAGTTGGGTCATGACAGGGGGAAGTTTTGGTATTAAGTAGATGAAGTTTGAGTTCTTTTTTAAAGTGTGATGGGTGGGTGATGGAACGTATGTGTAGGGGGTAGTTTGTTACAAGCTTGGGCTACAGACCATTTATATAGAAGTTTGCCTACAATTTTCTTTGGTTGGTAGATATCAAGGAGTTGCTTGTTAGAGGGTCCGAGGTGGGGTATAGGTAGATACTATGGATGAAGGGCTGGGCAGAAAGTTTTATATAGAATAGAGTGTAACATTAGAAATTGTGTTAGAAGGAGTTGTTGGGGGGAGTTGAAGCCATTGGAGAGAGTTTAGGGCCAGGCAGTGGTGTGAGTTGTATGGAGAGTTTGTAATAAACCTTGCTATTTTATAGTATGTTTGGTGAAGTTTGTTCAGGGTTGTGGCCTGAATGTTGGTTAGAACAGGGGCAACATTAGTAAGGGGGGGGGGGGGCAGTGTCTGTGCTAGAAAGAGTCAAGTAGTAGAAGTTAAGAACTTTTTATTGTGGTATAGCAAACCTAGTTTGTGATTTGTCTGTTTTATGTATTGTAGTACGTGCAAGTTAAATTTGAGTTTATCATCAATGATGACACCAAGGAGCTTAGTGTGAGTTTCAGGATTAATGATTGTATTGTTGGGGGATGTAATGGCAAAGGTGGATTTGTGGTAAGAAAGAGAACGGGGGAGAAAGAGTAAGAGTTTGGCCCTTTTAGAGATGAGGATGAGTAGATTGTCAGACAACCATTTTTCGGTGGATAGAAAGGTGTGTTGGGTTTGGGTGTGGAGTTCAGAGATATTGCTGGAGATGGAGATGACAGTTGAGTTGTCTGCGTACTGGATGAGGGATGATTGTTTACAAGACGCATAAAGTTCATTAGTGAAGATGCTGAATAGCAGGGGACCCAAGATGGATCCTTGCGGTACTCTGGTTGGGACTGGTATGAAGGGAGAGTAGGAATAGAGCCATCTGACAGATTGCTGCCTACTGGAGAGGTATCTGTAGAACCAGGTGAGGGAGGTAGCTGATAAGGTTGAGGTTAGCAAGTTTAGATAGCAGTATGGGGTGAGAGACTGTGTTGAAAGCTTTTGAAAGGTCAAGGAAGAGACAGGATATGAGTAGATTGTTATCTTGGGTCTCGGCAATAGTACAGGTGAAGGATAGTACAGCAGTAGTGGTGCTGTGATTAGGTTGAAAACTGTGTTGAGTGGGAGTGAGAAGGTTATGCTGGAGGAGATAGCTGAGAAGCTGTAAGTGAATGCATTTTTCGAGTATAGTTTGGGGATAGGATGGCAATGGGTCAGTAATTATATTGGTCAGTTGAGTTACCACCTTTATGCAGGGGTATAGTGAAGAAAGATTTCCATAAGCGAGGGACAGTAGTTTCATTTACTGATCTGTTGATAAGAATAAATAAGGGATAGGCTATAGATTCTGCAGCAAGTTTGAGGAAGGTAGGAGGTAGATTATTAGTAGAGGGACAGCAGGGTTTAAGCTTCAGAAGAGGAGATTTAATGTAGGAAGTGGGAACAAGATGAAAGGAGAAAAGGTTATTGGTGAGTGTGTTGGGAGGGGTTGGGGAAGTTGTGTTAGAACTGGATGGTGTGAGTTTTTGGATTGTTTCAATAAAGTGTTTATTTAGGAGGGTTGTCGTTTCCTGGGGAGATTTATTAGGATAAGGGGAGGGGTTGGCGGGACAGCCTGTAAAATGTAGATTATGTCTGTTAAACATGGCTGACTTCTTGGATGAAAGAAAGACAGTGTATACCATCTATCTTGACCTAGCCAAGGCTTTTGACACAATCTCCCACTCAGGTATTATAGAGAAACTCTCCCATTTTGGAATTAATCCCTAGATTACCAGATGTGTAGCCAACTGGCTCACCAACAAGACACATACTGTCACAGTGTGTGTGACTTCACCTCTAGCAAAAGACCAGTCACCACTGGCATACCACAGGGTTCTATGCTGTGCCCCTTACTGTTTGGAATTAAGTCCAGGCAAACTTTAACAGCCTGTGGCTGACAAAGTTCCCTTACAATTGCAAATTGGGAGCAATGACTGAGGCCCCCAAAGATGTTAATATACTGTGGGCAGAGTTAACGCAGACAAATGACTGGTACCAAAGCCATGGATTAAAGCTAAATGCAAAAAAACTGCATTATTATTCCTTTTGGGAAAGCTGACATCCCTGCTAATTACATTATACACAGGACTCTCCTAAGTGTAGACCCAGTGATACATGATCTGGGTAGTCAGGTTAATAGCAATCTGAACTCTGACCATCACATATCCACAGCAGTAAGGAAATTCTTCTATGGGACACATCTTAGAAGTAAAGGCATCGCATCTAGATCGAAGGATGTTATAATTCCATTATACCTTGCCCTCATCTGACCAATAATTAGTACAATGTTACCTTTAGCATGTACCTCACCAGACACCGGCAACAACTGGAGAGACCACAAAGGTTTCTCACCAAGAAATTACAAGATACACAAAACAAGTCTTATGAGGAAAGACTGAAAGCCCTGTCATTGTATTCTGCCTCCTAAAGGTTGCTAAAGGATGACCTGTGCGTGGTTTACAGAGCAGTCTCTGACCCAGTCCTGCTAGAAATGGTACACATTCATAAATCAAACTTTATGAGGGTCACTCGCTCCAGGGATCTCAACCTAGCGTCTGACATGCTCAGGTTATGCTGGAGAGATAGATACATCTCCCAGAGACTGCCACTTGAACAAGCTTCCAATTCACATGAAACAGAGCCCCTCCCTGACCCTCTTCAAACACAATCTAGATCAATGGATGGGTGACCACAAACTCACTCCTGGGTGGCACCATGTCCCTCCTGGACAGAGGAAGTTGGTATTAATTACTATGGACCCTTAACTCTGCGAATTTCACTCAGACTACCACCGACAACGGGGGCAACTTGGGATAAATATGGCTAGGCTTATTAGGGCTCTAGGGTCATTAGCCTAGTAACCTTCTATGAACCTATGCTTCAGCTGAACTATCTGCAGCAATTTTTGCAAGAAGCACAGATGCCCTGGAAACTGAGACCGTAGTTGCCAACTAGAAATTAATTTCTGTTTTACGGCCCTTCGGATCCTTGAGCAATCATTCCAGTGACTTGTGCAGTATGCCTCTAAGACCTCTTTGGAACCTCTTTATATGCGACAAGTAACTGATGGCCTCAGAGTCAGCTTCATTGGTTCAGACAGATAAAGTTCTGATATATAACACAAGTGGCCTAAGTTGAATTAATGGCATGGATGCCTGCAGAACTTACCATGGGACAGGACACGAATGACATGGTTTAAATCTGCTCATCTCTTCTTGTAGGAAAGGTAGAAAAGTGCAAGACTGGGCACACACTCTAAAGTAGAATACATTAGTGAAAACTGGGAATCACACAGAGTGATGAATACAAGAGGACAGGTCCTTCATTACACTGCATTTAGAGATGTGACAGTCGACTACAAAGGCCACTGCACACCACTTCTAACCAGCCCTTGGACACTACAGGCATGCTTAGGGGACTGACATGGTTAAGTGAAAACCCTCAATGGCTGCCTTAGTGATGGCTCCTGTTATCAGCGCTCACCAACTATGTAGAAGGGGATCAAATAATAGCACAGAAGTTGACAGCAGACATAGAACAGAAAAAAACTGAACTCCCAAAAAGTAAATGTGGAAGACATACACATTTCCCACGTTGATCCAAAGTTCTAAATTCTCATTGTTGGGCAGTGGCTATCACAACCTTGGGGAGTTATGGAATCCACAACTAATACCTTTACTAACAGTCAAAGTCCAGAGATGGTCACGGAATGTAGTCTGATCTTTTTGGAATTAGGGCCACTACAGCTGGGTTTTTGTAAAACTTCCAAAAGACAAGGGAAGTATCTTGCTCTCTGAAGCCAGCACTAAGGAAGTTGGCATGGAAGTGCCAAAGACCTCCTGTACAACTCTCACTGGAAAAAACAGTGTGTGAGATGGCTATCATTCCCATTCTTTTACAACAGTTCAAGAATTTCACAAAACTTGGGATCATTGTGAAGGGAGGATCACCCTCATCTCTACTGTTGGTATTTGGTCTGAGGTACAGAGGGTTAAGGCTGTGAGCTGTAGTTCTTGTGGTACAATGTTTGATTCCCTCATTTAGCTACTGTCTTGTCCAGGAGCAAGCCACTTAACCAGACACTGGTCCCAGGTTGCCCCTGAAAAGGTACTGTGACACCAGTGGGCCTACCTGATTAACAAACTGTCATTATTACTATTACTACTACTACTACTACTATTATTAAATTCTACACCAGAGACAATGTCTTTCCTGTTACAATTATATTTACCCAGGATCTTTGAAGGGGACTCCATCCAAGGAGGAGTAACAGTGAGGAAAGCTGCATCTATAATTGTGGGGTCTGTGGTGTTTTTTTGCTCATTTAGTCCTAGATCTTCTGAAGCAGGCAGAATCAGAATGAAATGGTGCCAGGTTAGAAACTGGGGCAATAGCCTTACTGCAGAGATGTTCCTTCATCAAGGAATGCAACCCATGCATCACAGTTGACTCCCATTAATGTGCGGGCACTGAGAATGTCAGCACCGAAGACCTGGCATCAGAATGGATCAATATCAAGCAGGGAACAGGTCCTGATGTCAGGCTCTCTCGACACCAGAATCAATACTAAAGGACTTGGCACCAATGGCAGAAGACAGTGAATGTCAATGTTATCAGCACTGAATGTGGAACTGGTCTTGAGCAATCAACTCTGACGATCAGTACTGAAGAATCTGTGAGCACCAGATGTACTGGTACCAGATCAGTTGGCACTGAAGGTGGAACAGACACTGAAGACACAGAACTCCCTGAGGACAGCGGCACCTTTCTACATAAACTAATGTAAGCATCTATAGCAACTTTGTAAACTGAAGTACAGCATGGTGTATGTCTAAAACAGAGTGATCTTTTAATATCTAAATTAACTGCAGTGAGCATGATATCATAAACAGCCAGCCCTGACTGTCACCCGACCCACTCGAATGTTCTCTCCTTAGTCCAGACTTTACTTTTAGCTACCTACCCTTTGCAGCAAAAAAACAGGACAATTTGGAAATAAAACTTTTAAATTATATAAAATATTCTTAATTTTAAGTCAAGGAAATCTATCTTACTGATAGTTTTTTCAGCCCGCTACGCTCGGGCTCACGTCACTCACCCCCCCCCCCCCATATCATTTATTTTCTACCTAACCACTAATCTCCTCCCACTCTAACCACACCCACCTTTTTTTTCCCCAAGCTCACCAAATACCACTCCACCATCTAAAAACACACCCTCTATAACCGGCTCTTCTCCACTATTAATGAAACTAGATTAGCCAACCCTATTTTAAATTCAGCTGACCCACCCTACTCACAAACACCTCAATCCCACTCCTCCTTTTTCCTCTCATTACACCCTGTTACTTCATTTTTACATTTTACTAAACTATGCATACCTTTTTACTCTCTATACTCTTGCTGTTGCATCTAACTATCTTACTTACTCTCACATCCCCTATAAACCACTATCCTCCTTCCATAAACATCCTACCAATACAGATAAAATGATTTAAAGTACCCAGAAGAAATACTACCAATTTCACCTTCTATCTTATCTACAAATACCCAACTTCCTAAAATAAAAATACCTCCATCTTACTCTCCAAAATCAAAATATAAGACTAAGCATATTATATATTTCCCATTAACATTAAGATCTAAACACTATCCCACCTCAATACTTGTATCTGGTGACATTCATCCCAATCCAGGTCCAAAATCATACTCTTGCCCCACTCTAAACCACTCACCCATCTCAGCCTACCTACCCTCATCATACAAACAAACCTCCTTTTACTCCATAAATATCTGAAGCATTCTCAACAAAGTCTCCCAGTTTCATGCATGGGTAGCAAATTACTCTCCAGATATTATTGTAGTTACTGAAACTTTATTTAAACCCCCATAACCTCGATAAACAAATTCTCCCTCCTGGCTATAACATAATCCGACTTGACTGTACTCACAAAAAGGGAGGTGGAGTGGCTGTGATTTATTCAAACCATCTTACTATTTCTCACCATACACAGTCTATTCCATCCTTCTCTCCCAGTGAAATGCTTACAGTAAACCTTAAACTTAATAACTATACCACCATTACCATAGTAGCCATCTAAATATTCCACCTGGTGATAACATTCCACTGTTGGAAAATTTTCTCTCCTACCTCCCCCTGAACATCCCAAATGAAACAATCCTCCTTGGAGACACAAATGCAAATTGGCTATCCCTCAATAACCCAGGATCCCCACACCACATAAACCTATATGGATTCACTCAGCCAATTACCAAACCAACACAAACTAACAACACCTACACCTCAGGTACCCTCTTAGATTGGATTCTTGTCTCAACCCCCTCTAAATATCACAATCCAGAAACCCATCCTGACTCCGAGTGACCACTCACCCATAAAAGTGCTTAGATATGCGCAACATCTCCCTAAACCACACAAATATATCAGTAGACATAATCTCACAAACTTCAACTCAGAAACATTGAACACCCTTATCTCAAGAGTTCGCTGGGACTTTCTCACCCAGCTCTCCTTAGATTATGCCGTCAAAGCCTTCAACTCCACTTTTCTGAATATCTTAAACTCATTAGCCCCCACTCTGCAAAATTAGGACAAAAGCAAAAATATCTCCTTGGCTAACTAAATTCACATGAACTCAAATGACATCTAGAGATAGGTCATGGAAAAATGGCTACAAACAAAAGACCCAGCTGACCTACAGAGATATAAAGAAAAAAGAAATCTAGTAAAAAAAGTTGTCAATACAGATAAAAAGGAATTCTACAAAAACCCTCCAACACTAAAATCTGACCCAAACAAATTTTGGCACACAATAAACCAAATATTTCAACTCAGTAACCCCACCTCACCCAACCCTTGTCCTGACAAGTCACCAGTAGAAACTGCCAACACCTTCAATACTTCATTGAATCCATATCCAAACTCTTTAATCCCAACAACTCCAATATAAATGCACTGAAATGTCCAGTTTCTTCCTCAGCCACTACCTCTCTAAATACTCTCTCCTTCAAGCCTGTGTCTACTGCTCGCATCACAACCCTGCTCTCTAAACTGAAACCTTGCTCAGCTTCTGCGGACAACATCCTATCACACTTTCTCCAAATAGCTGCACAATCACTAGCTGTGCCCATCTCTATCATTATAAATCGATCCATCTCTGAATCAAAAGTACCATCTATCTGGAAACAGTTCTATACCCTACCTATATATAAAGGAGGTAACTCCACTGAAATCTCAAATTTTAGACTTTTAGCAATCCTCTCTCCTCTGTCTAAGACACTAGAAAAAATGCATACATATACAAGTCATGCAACATCTCTCTCAGGAAAACCTACTAACTCCTACTCAACATGGCTTTAGGCCAAAACACAGCACATACACTGCTCTCCTGTCCTTTCTCAATACTATTGCCTTGGCCAGAGATGACCACAAACTTTTCTCCTATCTCTTCCTGGATCTCTCAAATCTCTCAAAGGCCTTTGATACTATCTCCCACCCTCTACTACTAAATAAACTGTCCAACCTCAATTTCTCCCCAGCTACACAATAGCATGGTTTGATAGCTATCTCACTGATAAACTCCAGTCAGTGAAATGGGACACTGCCCTATCCTTTCCCCTTCCAATAAAAATGGGAGTCCCACAATGATCCATCCTAGGGCCATTACCTTTTAACATTTTCACCAACCTACTTCATACTTCCTGCTCACACTCATCTATCATCCAATACGCAGATGACTCAACAGTTATAACAATAGCTAACTCTCCCTCTGAACTCTTATAAACTACCCAGTCTTCATTTAATTCAGTAGAAACATGGCTCTCAAACAATCAACTTATCCTAAACCCCAAAAAAAAAAAAAAACTACTATTCTTACTCCCAAAAACACTCAATCACATGAGATCCTCCTTTTCTATCCTTTCCCTCAACAATACCTCTATAGAAGTAGAAGCTAGCACAAAACTCCTTGGTGTAACAATAGATGATCAATTAAAATTTGATCTTCACATAAATAATTGTATTAGTAAAACTCACCACAAACTTAGTTTATTATACAGAAACACAAATTTCTCACACAAGAAGCCAGGGTAGCTCTTGCTCATGCTTATCTTCTTCCCTGCGTAACTTACTGTTCACAAATCCTCACTAACTTTAACTCCTCTCTTCTCTCAAGACTAGAGTCTACTTACAACAAAATAGCTAGATTTGCTACTCAACAATCCTACAAATCCCATCACTGTCTCTCTCTAAAGTCCTTGAACTGGCTTGAACTGCGTCACCTTCTGCTCCTTTCTCAGCTCCAAACCATACAATTTATTCTCTCCATCAGCCTTCTTACTGCCCAGCCTTACACACTGTAATCTCCCATTATGCTCCCACAAGAGACCTATGCAGCTCTTCCCAAGACTTACTAAGTGTCTATAAGCCCAAAGCAGGTTGCAGCTTGTACAGCTACCACCCCACTATCGCATGGAACAGACAACCCCTAGAAATTCGAACACTCACACATCCAAAACAATTTAAACTAACCTTAAAAGAATATTTTAAAGGATAATGGATCTGCCATTGCTCAAACCCTCGTGATACACTAGCACACCAACTTCCCCTGTTACACTTCTATCTCCACTTCTATCCTTTACTAAATGGTCTAAATTTTCTATACTGTTTATGATCTGTATCCTGCATTACCTGTAAAAATGTTGTTTGAACTAAGCATTTTTTGCTGCTATATATTTGTTTGATATGTACCATCACTTCCTGTACTATTGCATAAAATAATAATAATAACTGTAGAGACTGGTGTTTTTCTCCCTGGGCATCTGCTGAAAAAGGGCTTTGGCTCAGTCAGACATTCCTGGTTAACAGATGTAAAATAAATAAATAATTAGGACCAGGCATGTTGAAGAAGGCCAGTACCAGAGTAGCAATCAATGCTGGAAACAAATGAGACTGCAGGCTATCAGATTCATGCAAATACAGGAGTAGATGTGGAAGATGCCAAAGCAGGGATACATAATACAGAATTCCTGTCTTCCCTGGAAGCAGAGGGGAAATGGATTAAGCCTATATTCACTTGGGACTACAATGAGGCCTCCAGCATTCTGGAACAGTCAATGTATGCTGCTACACTATGGATGAAGGACAACAAATGAACAAAGGTCTAGGATGGAGGCCTTCTGGAAGTTAACCTTAAAAGCTCTATGTTCAGGGGTTAGAGGATATACTTTGGTGTCATGGTGAGTTAGGAAGGATTTGTCATTACAAGGCATTAGTAATATGGCATGCCCAGAACCACTGATAATCACAGAAGACAACCCCATCCCATGACAATGAAGAAGATGTCTTGTGATCCCTTGAATGCAAGTCAACAGGAGACCTTAAACAAGGGCACGGTACTCTTTCCTTTTAGTTTCGTTTTTGGGTTTCTGAAATGCCTTTGAATTCAAGGGATAAGAATCCTATTATTTTTCATTAAACCTTTTCAAATCAATTATGGTGGTACCTTAAGCTTTTTTTAGCAAAGTTTGTACAGATGCTGCGTTCCACTAATAAGAGCGGTGCCACTAAACAAGTCACACAAAAAGAATATTGTTGGTCTTGGGAAGGGTTTTTGTGACTGAAAGCAATATATTTTCTGAACCCAGGTTTCTCTAACAAGAAAAACATTAAATAAATCAAAGTTATTTAACAGAGAGTATAACAAAAATCTAGCCAAACTCAATACATCAGAAATATCCGTCCACAGGTAAAAACTTACCAATAAACAAGGATAATGAAAAAAACAAAAAATACTCAAGCTACTACCACAACAGACCAAAAGAAAAAAAAGATCTGATGACAGAAGAAGGTTAACAAGAATGTTAGCTATTCAAAAGAATGACTTATCTGCAACAATCAAAGATCCTGGAGCCATTGATCTGACTCGAGTAGAAGAGGGTTGAAAAATTCAGAAGAAATACTTGCCTGCAACAGTAAAAGAGCCTAGGGACAGTTTACAGTGCTGATCTACACAAATGGCGAAAGAAAATCTGGAGAGACTGGTGCAAGGCCTTATGAGAAGATGGCAGGAGTTACAATCTGAGAAAGTTTTACAAGCTGCCTTGAGCCTGTGGCTATGACCTAGAGGGTGAAGAAGGAGGCCAAGATCATCTTAGATTATCAGTGCTAAGTGAAAATAATGTAATACTTCTCATATATATTCTTTAATCTCTCCTCTGCTTATGTCCTTCCAACTGCAAACAATGTCCTTTGTATATAGGATGATCTATGCTCTCAAAGACAGCTTCAAGAATTACCAGCCCAAAATGTAATGAATCTAAACCTCTAGATAAGTATACAGCAGCCAAAGGTCTAGGGCTAACATATAAAAACTACTCCCTTTACATGTTCACACTGCTAAAGTGACAGACTAATGTAACTGCTTCACAAGATGACTAAAATGACTTAAAAAGAAGTTATGTCTTACTATAACGTTCCCTCTGTATTGTTGATCCTCGTTCAGTCATTACACATGGGTATCGGTTCCAACCTCGGAACAGACCCGGCCATTTTCCAAGCTCGCGTCAGCTTCAAACTCTCGAGCTAAACTCTTACCCACAATCCCCCTCTCCCTGTTACCTCAGATTGAGTCTGCAAGTCAAAGAAGGTAGAGGCTACCTCTGGTCAAATAACCTAAGAGAACCAGATGGTGAGATCCACTGGAACCACAGGAGGGGTAGTAGGGAGGGTAGTAATGACTGAACGAGGATCAACAATACAGATGGAACGTTATGGTAAGACAGAACTTCTTTATCTGATATTGCTAATCCTCGTTCATTCCTTACGCATGGGACAGAGTCCCCAGCTACCTCTGTTCCTGGGAGGCTCTCATGGAAGGACATTCCTGAACACCATAGAACCGAAAGATGCTCTTCCCCTGGAGGCCAAATCCAATTTGTAATGATTGATGAAGGTATGAGGCATAGCCCAAGTTGCAGCTGTACAGATGTCATGTAAAGAAGGTCTGGCATGGAAAACAGCAGAAACTGTCACCGACCTTGTTGAATGAGCTTTCATGGTAGTAGGCAATGAGATATTACGTTGTGTATAAATGAAGGTCACACAGTCCTTCAACCATCTAGCTAATGTGATCTCAGCAACAGCAGATCTTAATCTAGGTCCAGAAAAGGCCAAAAATAACTGGTCAGATTTATGAAAGGGTTTAGTCCTGTTTAAGTAAAAATGGATTTGCCTGTGGATATCTAGGGTATGTAGGCAATACGCTCCTCTGTTTGAATGATTGGGAAAGAAAACTGGCAATTCAATGGCTTGATTAATGGACATTTCAGAGATCACTTTAGGCAGAAATGAAAGATTAGTTCTCAGAGACACTCTATCTCTATGAAAAATCAAGTATGGTCTCTTGATACATAAAGCTTGAAGCTCAGAAATATGCCTGGCAGAAGTAATGGCGACCAAAAACAAGGTTTTCCATGACAAATACTTGAGGTCGCAAGAGGCTGGTTCGAAAGGTGACATTGTCAGAGCTTGTAGAACTAATGATAAATCCCATGGTTGAATAGGTTCTCTAAAAGGTGGCTTCAGATGATTTACACCTTTTATGAAGGTCTTGCACAATTTATGGGACATAAGAGAGGAATCTTGGACACCCTCATGAAAATTAGAAATTGCAGCCAAATGAACTCGAATGGTAGAGGCCGAGAGACCCGATTGAAAAAGGTTGGCCAGATAGTCTAGTATTATTAACACTGGTGCTGAAAAGAGGTCTACTTGTTTATCTTTCAGCCAACAGGTAAATCTCTTTCACTTGCTCAGATAAGTAATTCTAGTGGAAGACTTATGAGAAGCAATGAGAATATCACGTACTGGTAAAGATCGATCATTCCACCTGGCAATCAAGGGAACTGGAGTAGCCAAGCAGTGAGCTTCAGGATGTTCAAGTTGGGATGAATCAGGTTCTGTGGATGTGAGATCAACTCCAGGGTTGGTTGGAGAATCCATGGTCGATCTAGTAGGTGAGGCCAAAGGAAGGGGAACCAAATCTGTCGAGGCCAATATGGTGCTATGAGGATCACCTTCCTCTTCAACCGATGGGCTTTCTTCAGAAACTGGGGAATGAGAGGAAAGGGTGGAAATGCGTAAAGAAGACCCGAGGGCCAATCATGGACTAGGGCGTCCCTGGGTGACTGTCTTGGAGGGGGAATCAGGGCGAAGTAGTTGGTGCATTTGTAGTTGGTCAGGGATGCAAAGAGGTCGCAGCAAGGACAGCCCCAGCAGTCTAAGATCTCCGCCACTATCAAGGGATTCAGGGACCACTCGTGAGGTTGAAGAATGCACCTGCTGAGTCTGTCTGCTATCACGTTGGAACTCCTGGGAATGTGCATTGCTAGAAGAAAACGGTTGGTAGCCATCGCCCATTGCCATATCCTCATGGCCTCTAGAAAAAGGGGGTAAGATTTGGTTCCACCTTGCTTGCTGATGTACCAGACCACCGCCATGTTGTCTGGTTGAATTGCAATTGTCCCAGATGGCAGCAGGGGATGTAATGCTTGCAACGCCAGAAGCACCGCCCTCAGCTCTAGAACATTTATATGCAGATGGATCTCCAGTTCAGACCAAGTGCCTTGGACTGTCTGTCCCTGACATAGCCCTCCCACCCCATCAGGGAAGCATCCGTGGTCACTGTGGCCTTGGGTTGCTTGGGGGGGAGAAGGGGCGCGACCATTGTGAGAGATTGTGTGCCGTCCACCAATTTAAATCCTGTTTGCACCTGTGGGTACTCGAATCATGGCTGAAAGAGGATGCTGAAAAGGATACCATTGGGTGAGCAGTAGCCATTGTAGAAGCCTCATGTGAAACCTTGCCAGGGGAGCAATGGTGATGGAGGCTGCCATGGAATCAAACAGCTGTAGAACAGAGTGAGCCATAGATTTTTCTCTTGAAAGGATTGAAATTAACTGTTGCTTTATCCTTAGAATTCTGTGCTCTGGAATAGCAGCTCTGCAGTTTTTTTGTGTCCAAGATAACCCCTATGAATTCTGTCGACTGAGATGGGGTGAAATTGGAGTTTTGTCAGTTTATGGTTATGCCTAGCCTTTGAGCAGTGAGGAGAGAGTATGCCAGGGCTTTTTCCAGTAGTCTGGTGGGGGGGAGGGGGATGAGTCAGTCGTCTAGGTATGGAAACACCTGGAATCCTTAAAGTCACAAGTGAGCTGTAACAACTGCCATGCACTTTGTGAACACTCTGGGGGGTGTAGACAGTCCGAAGGGCAGTACTCTGAACTGGTAGTGACTGGCTCCCGCATGGAAGCGCAGAAATCTTCTTGATGGCCTGTCCACCTTTATGTGGTAGTGCGCATCTTGAAGATCTACAGGGCACATCCAATCGTCTTTTTCCAAAAGTGGGAGGATGGACTGTATTGTGACCATCCGGAATTTTTGTACTCTCACAAACTTGTTCAATACACTGAGATCCAAAATTGGTCTCCATTCCCCGGTTTTCTTTGGCACCAAAAATAGTCTTGAGTAGTATCCGGATCCTATCTGGTATGGAGGGACTATTTGGCTGGCTCTTTTTCTTAGCAGCTTTTCTATCTCTAGTGCTGCTTCTTCTCTTTGACTGGGTGGAACGTCTGGAAGATTTTTTGAAGGGACGGGACAAGGATCGAAGGGGATATGATAACCTCTGGTTATAATCCTTTGTACCCAAGAATTGGTGGTGATGGTTAGGCCAGGCAGAGGGGTACAAGAAGAAACGTCCCCCAACCACCTCCAGAGGAAAGGAGTTGGGCCGCTCTTCACGAGTGCTGGTAGGACTGACCAGGGAAAGAATCCCTGGAACCCTGGTTACGCAGACCCCCCTCTGCCCCGAAAGGAGCGTCTTCCCTGTGAATTTCCCCCTCTGCCTCTGGGGGAGAACTCAGCCTGTGTGTCATAGAAAGGACCCTGAGATTTCTTGAACCACATCTTCCCACTCTTTTGGTTTCGGGAGAAAGCACGTTGAGGGGAAGAACAACAGACACCTACGGCAGAAAGGGTCTTACCGTCCGGTTCACATCTGGCCAGTGTGCTTTTAACTTTGGGCCCAAACAACGAGGAGGCCTCAATGGGGGCATTAAGAAAAGAAGACTTAAAGGATTCCGCGAAGTTGCACAAGCGCATCCAGGCATGTCGTCTCAAGACCGCAGCTGAACCCACTGCTCTAGCTGCTCCTTCTGATGTGTGAGATATCAGTCATATAGAGGAGTCTGATATAGATTCAATGGTGGCCAACTGAGAGGCCACTTTGTCACGGACCTCATCAGATACGACACCAGCCAAGGTTTCAGACAGCACAGAAACCAGATCCATTTGAAGCCTGGTAAAATGCGCCATATAATTCAGAAACATGATAGCAAAGGTCACTGAAGCAAAGGTGCACTTCCCTATCCTGTCCAGGGCTCGGGACTCTTTGTTAGGCGGATGGACAGTCTGGCTTTCTTCTTCTGCCAGATCCTTTTTTGTTGCGGCCGCCACCACCAAAGCATCCACAGGAAGATATTTGGACCAATGGGGATCCAAAGCAGGAGGGGACAAGATCTTATCTGGCCTCCCGGGAATAGCTTTGACGGTATCAGGAGCCTTCCAAGCATGCTGCATGATGAGCCGGACAAGTTCATCGGCAGGTGGAATAACCCAGGAGGTAGGGGGTCAGGCGCGAAAAGCCTGCAGGAACACAGATTCCTCAGAGGTCGGATTAGAGGACTGCCAGTCACCTCTCTGTTTCAGGATTTTGAGGATATCACCAAAGGATACCTCAGAGGGTGACCGAGGGGATCCTTCCCCCTTATCAAAATCTGTGTCTTCGGTGAGGGACTCCTCTGTGCTTCCTCTTACATGAACTTTTCCGGTGGACCTCTTCAGTGGGAGAAGCTGGAGAAGACAGCAGAAAAGGGGATTCCTGAGGGAATATGTCCTGCAGCCCTTGCACCCGGTGTCCGCTAGGTGTGACTTGTGAAACCAGTGTACCAGAGGAGGGCAAAGGTATAGACAGTCCGGTATCACCAGCAGCAGCAAAAGCCTTCTCCATCAGTTGGAAGGCTGGTCCACCCAAAGAGGAGTGCATGTCTAGGACAGGGGTCACCCTTCCCCTAAGTGGCTCAGCCTGCTGACCAGGAGTCCCTGGATGGCTGTAAAGCAGCAAACTATGCATGTCACAACTGACATCCTGGGTCGTAGCAAAACTTTCCTGCCACAAAGTCAACTATGGTTCCTTAGTGAGATCCATAAAGGGGACCGCAGAAGGGGAAGACTGTGCTATATCCATGGACTTCAAAGGCAATGAAAGAGGAGAGTAAGAATGGGTCTTTGGAGATGGGTGAACACCTCCCAAGGAAGGATAGTTCCTGAGGGGTGGATACCTCTGGACAAGAGTACCTGGTCCACAAGACGCAACACTGTTCAGAAAGGCTTCTAGTGGACCTCATGGAGACTGAGGGAGAAACAGGCCTGTCCACAGAAGAGGCAGACTTGGTGCCCATCTCATCTGTCCGCACCGAGGACAACGGTGCCGAGAGAGACTGGACTACTGTTGCCTGCACCGAAGAAGTCATCGGTGCCGAGGTCATGGTCTGCACCGACACAAGGATCGGTGCCAAAGTGGATGTCGGTGCCAAAGCTGGAACCGACAGGACTGAAGTCAACAATAAAGGCATCGGTTCCAAGAAAGATCTTGAAGCCGAAGCGGTGAAGGCCTGCGCCAACTGAACTGTTGGTGCCGATACAGTAGTAATAGTCTGAACCGAGGAGCCCCTCTGTACCGATATGGAGAAGGCTGTAGGAGAAGACAGAGCTGAAATCACTAATGGAGCTGAAGGCCTCTGTGCCGAAGGTCTAGGCGCCGAAAGCACTGGGGCTGACTAAGTGAGCTCCGGAGCCAAAACTTTAGCCTTTTTAGGTTTTGGTTGGCGGGAGTCCCCAGCCGGGGACAAAGGCAAAGATTTAGCCTTAGTAGGAACATCCAAGGTTTTCTTATGGGCTCTAGGAGGGGTGGAGGCCTCGGGAGGCCTCAGACTCAGAAACAGCCTCTGAAAAGGGAGATTTTAGAAGTCCCTTCAGTACCAGCTTGTTTTTCCTTTCCAACAAGGTTCTATTAGAAAAATTCTCACAAATAGTACAGGGTGGGTCAACAGACAAATGGGAAGCTCCCAAACAATAAACACACAAAGAGTGTGCCATCAGAAGTAGGCAGTTTGTGTCCACAATCAGACCACCACTTAAACCCCAGACTACCTTTCTCATCTGCCATGACAGCACATTAAATTAATAGAAAAGTTACCAGCAATGGTACAAGAGAGTACCCGAAGGTAGAAGAGAAAAAGGAAAAGGGTTACCAACGATGGTAAAGAGAGAATACCTCACAGTAAAAGTGGTAAAGAAAGAAGCAGAAAAACCTGAAGAAATTATATACGCTAGATACAACAGGGTAAGAGACAATAAAATATGAACTTTTCTGACAGAAAAGTAATCTGTAAAACTATTAAACAACAAATGACTGTACTTAGCTCAAGAGAAGTAGCTTGTCACGGCCGAATGGCAATGCGGCAAACGAAATCTGAGTTAACAGGGAGAGGGGGATTGTGGGTAAGAGTTTAGCTCGAGAGTTTGAAGCCGACGCAAGCTTGGAAAATGGCCAGCTCAGTTCCGAGGTCGGAACCGATACCCATGCATAAAAAATGAATGAGGATTAACAATATCAGATTCCATATTACAATACCAGCACTGCAGTTTGTCCATATTTAGCCAACAGGTTGAGTGAGAGATACCTTCAGTTTTAGTTTAGTTGAAAATGCAACAGCAAAAAAACAAATCAAAAAAGCAAGCAGTAATATAAAAGCATTTAGCTGCCTAGCATATGTAGACTAATCAAGCTATTTGGTAAACACTGACAAATAAAAAGAACCACACATTTAATACTAATAATATTTAGCCATTTTGTAAGACAAAAAAGGAAACTCACACATTTCTTATTAGGGAACTATAGGTTACACAGTTTGGGTCAGTATACACTTCATCACACCCTACATCTATCTATCATTAAAAAACATATTTAGAGCTATACATGAGCTTAAACTAGAAAACATAAAAAAGGAAATGTACAACTTACCGCTCCAGAGTCTGCATCACTATGTATAGCAACCGTTTTGATACCCATCCGCTTACATGTTTTAATAACCTGTTAGTAAATGATAAATACAATGTCAATGTTGTCTCAACCACAATAATGTAATACTAAGAGAAAGAGAACTGTATTTAAAACAATGGTACAAGGACAGACTGTTATGGCATATACAGTAAGACACAAACGTCCTGGGTTTACCATGGTAATAGATTTGTGAACAGAGGGGATGTAGGACAGAGGGAGCTTCTTCGTATGGTTAAGGCCAGTAAGCAGACAGAACTTTCCCAGGCAAGATTATCGCCTTCTTTTCGATAAACAGTGCACTCAGGAGACAGAGGCAAAATGAAGTGGACTGAAGGAGGGGGACGTTGCTGAAGCCTGAGCTTCACTCACAGATCTAACACTATGGCAAATATTCATTACTTCCATTTCTGATGTTCTAGACAAGACTTCCTCTCCTGCTGCAGGACTAGAATTACAAAATCCCTAGCTGGGCATCATGGGTGTTTCCTCATCGGAACTACTGCTTAGTCACAGTCGCTCCAAACAAATATCTGGACCAGGAAACCACTTCCAATTGTAATGGATCCACGATTATGTGTGCAGAACACAAAGTTGCCTAGTCATACTCCACAAATGCCATCCAATGAGGTACTGCAGAAGAAGGCAGTAAAGTCAGTGCAATAGCCATATGTGCTTTGTGTGTGTGTGTGGGTGATAAATTTTTTGAGTACCTTTTAGTAAACAAAATAAAAATAAATAAATCTATACACATATATATATATATATATATATATATATATATATACACACACACACACACACACATATATATATATATATGTATATATATATATATATATATATATATATATATATATATATATATATATATATCTATAGATATATATATATACTCAAGCTGGTTGGACTTATTTAGCAACGTGACTTGTGGATCTTCTGGATTCTAGCAGCATTACGGCAGAGGCAAACAGTTTGCAAGTTTTATTGATACTTTGGCTAAAGATAAATATGACTGTATGGAGTTAAATAGTGATGAAGTGAACAAGGTTGGAAATGGTGATAACCAAACAGTCACAATTGTTGACGAATTCCCACATTTAATAGAGACCTGCAAAAAGGTAAGGGCTAACGTATGGCATATTAAGGTCTTACGTGTTTACATTAATACTGAAATAGCTCCACTGGGCTTAATAGTTTATTCTGAACCAGGAGTGAGAAATGAAAATCAGAAGTTCATTGATAAGTGGAGAACAATACAGAAGACAGCTTCCAAACTCTTTTTGGAAACCCTAACAGAGTATTATGAAGAACAATTGGCGTTTCTGAATGATAAGTTGAATTATAATTTTGATAATTTACAGCAGTTTGAGAAATAGAAAGGCTACGGGGAAATGCACTCGAAGTTTCTTAAGGAGATGAGTGAATGTGAGACTGAATTATGGGGTCATTAGATGAAGAAATGTAACAGAAATTTAAATGACCATCATAAAAATAATACCTATACTCGAAAAAATCCAAACATATGGTGCGTTTTTCGGGAGACAATAAAAAGTATACTAAACCGAAAAGGAAATGTAGTTGCTCTATTTCAAAGGGGTTGGCTGTTGCTTCTAATTATGAATCCAGCGCTTCTGATTTTTAGTCTACAATGTCTTAAATACAGATACTGAAACCAATGGAGGAAGATATTATTGATGGTAATTCACTCTGTATAACAGAAGCCGAGGTCTTTTAGACGTCGGGATAGAAAACATATGAGGAATAAGACCTTCAGGAATTGAATGTCAATGCAACTACAGAATTGACTGAACAAAACCAGGATGAGCATAACCTCACAGCAAATTTGACTTCTGTTTCTATTTCTAATCAAGAAGTTCATGCGCTAAATAAAGGTCTGGGATTTGTATCATTTTGTTATACCTCTAAGTTTGTAACAGCTATGGATATAAAAGAGTTTTGTTGTTTAAACTGAAAACTTTTTTATAGTCAGAGGGATGAGGAGCCACCAGATGCTAATGTTCCTTTTACTTTCAGGAAAACTACTTTCCAACCCCCATACCACCCTATTGTGAGATTACTGGAACAGTGGGTATTATGAGATTTGTGTGAAAGAATTTTTAGAAATTTTAACAGCAACGTTAACAAAAGGGAAAGAATGGTATTAAGTCAACTAATGGATAATGACCAGATAGTGGCGTTAAATGCTGATAGGGTGGGGCTCCAAGGATTATGATAAAGAGTTATTAACACAGTTAAATGATACAGTTGCTTACTGTAAATTAACTATAGATCCAACAAAGAGTTTAAGCTATATATTGATAATTTTTTATCTGAAGTTAAGGAATTTGGCATCATTACTGAGAATTTAGTACTACATCTTATGGTGGATGACCCTTTACCACAGTATTTTTGTATATGCCCTACAATTCATAAATCTGCTAAGGAGTACCTCAGGATGACCTACTGTGTCAGGATGGCGCTCCCTTACTGAACCTTTACCCAAATTGAATGGGCGGCACAGTAGTGCAGCGGTTAACGTTGTCGCCTCACAGCAAGAGGTTCTCCGGTTCGATTCTCGGCTGGGGTGCCTTCTGTGTGGAGTTTGCATGTTCTCCCTGTGTTCGCGTGGGTTTCCTCCGGGTACTCCGGTTTCCTCCCACATTCCAAAGACATGCATCTGGAGCATTTCTCCCCGGGCCTCCGCTGAAAACAGGATCTGTGGAACCTAGTCGGACTTTCCCGGTCAACAAATGATAAATAAAATAAATAAATAAAAAATAAATAAATAAAATATCTAGAAAGTCAATTCAAGCCCCTTACACCTTTGGTCCAGGAAAGAATTAAGGATACTACCAAATTTTTAATATTGATGAATGAGTTGCAAATACCTAATGATGCCCTCTTAGACACTATGGATGTGCATTCCTTATATACTAGCATACCCCATGAAGAGGGTATAACAGCCATGAAATACTGGCTATATTTCTCTGGTATATATTCAGATGTACATACTGAGTTTTTATTCAGGTTATTAGCTTTGGTTTTGGAGCACAATGTGTTTAACTACCAGGGGGAATGGTACCTACAAATTAAGGGCACCGCAATGGGTGCTACTTTTCCTCCTTTATATACAGATTTATTTATGGGATATTTAGAACTTAAGTCGATTTATGCTGATGACAATCCTTTTAAGAAATATTTAATTATGTGGCACAGATTTCTTGATGATTGCTGGTGTGTTTGGAATGGCCCAAAAGATATTTGGAATGAGTTTATGGATTATATTAACTCAAATAATTTTGGTTTGTAATTCATAGGTAAATTGGGTTTATTTACTATCAACTGTTTAGATGTTAATATAACCAAGTTGGTGGATGGCTCTATGGCAACTACTATATATAGAAAGCCCTTTACTAAGAATTTGCTATTAAGAGCTGATAGTTGCCATCCTAACCATGTGACAAGAAATATTCCTAAGGCACAGTTTTTACAGTTGAAGAGAATATGCAGCAGTACTACGACTTTTGAGGGAGAGGCATATAGAATGAAAAATATTTTTTTGCAAATAGGTTATAGGTTAGTTGACATTACAAATGCTATACATTAGCAGCTAATACTTCTAGAGAGAATTTATTATGTCCTTCAAATAATCAACCTAAACTTGTTGAGGGCTTCAGCATACCCAAATTAATAACTACATATGGAAGCAATACTTTTAAGATACATAAGGTTATTAATCAACATTGGCATACTTTAAAGAGAGATCCATTTTTTGAACAAATGTTGGATGATTACTGTCACTTTGGTTACAGCAGAGAAAGAACTACTGGAGAACATCTTTCTTTCTTTAAAAAGGGAAAAGTACAAGTCTAGTAGGTGCACACACTGTGGCAACTGTGTCTATTGCAAGGTTGTCTCAGAAACAAAGGCTTTTACTTCTACTACCACCTCTAAGGTGTTTGAGATTAAACAGTCGATTATGTGCAATACAGACTGGGTTGTCTACATGGCAGTATGCCGGTGTGGTGCATTCTATGTGGGCCTAATGTCCTGTCCATTTAAACATAGGACAGCTACTCATTTAAGTGACATTAATTTTAAAAGAACAAGAAGTGCTTTACTTAAACATTGTTTAGAGCACATTTCCTCACACACTATTTTTGTGGTTTTGGATGTAATAGTGGGCAATAATTTGTCAAAATTAACTAAACATAAATTACTGGATAGGAAGGAAAGACATTGGAGCATAAATCTGGGTGCTATGTACAAGCCTGGACTTAATGAATATATTGCTAGATGGGTATTTTCGAGAGAATTAATTTTGATTTAATTTGTTTATTTCAATATTGATGCAATAATTTTGAATATATTAGTTTAGTTTTTGTAAGCACTTTATGGGGGTTAATGGTGTGAAATATATATTTTTATGTGTTATGTTAATGTTGAATTTATACATTTTTATATAGGTGGCTCTTTTAAGTAGCTATTTAAATCATTTGTTTCAAGCATGTGTATTGTTGCACTGATGATGCCAGTAGGCAAAACCGGTACGCTAAACATGGTCTATTGCTGTGCGCCTGTTGTTCTATTTTGCTGCTGTTGGCTGCTTACTAAATTTATTCTTTATTTTGTATTATTATTGTCAGTCTTTCTGTACACGATTACATGATTTGTTATTGGATCTTTGTATTGGTTTCCAGCAGAGTTTTACTTCGAGTGCTGATTCACTGTTGGGGCAGTTGCATACTGGAATCGGAGCAGTGGTTTGGATTCGTGCACCAGCTTTTACTTATATATATATATATATGTACACACACACACACACACACACACACACACACACGTGTGTGTGTGTGTATATATAGATATATATATATATATATATATGTATATATATATGTATATATATATATACACACACACACATACACACACGAGTGAGTGTGTGTATTTGTGTGTATGTATATGTATACACACACACACACACACACACACACACACACACACACATATATATATATATATATATATATATATATATATATATATATATAATATGTGTGTGTGTACACACACACACACACACACACACACACACACACACACACACACACACACATTCAGCTCCTGGAGCAAAGAACAGCTGATAATTCTTCCATACGTTTTTGTTCTGTTTGCATCTGAGCTGCTTGTGAACACCTGTAGAGGAAGGACTTGCCTTTGTTCCACTACTGCACAAATAAACAGGAAGGTGCAAGCCCTGAAATAAACTAGTCCTCTGGCCACCATTAACACAGAATAAGGATTACAGTGTAGGGTGATATTATCATTTTAAAAGGTCAGATACTGACAAAGCCTGCAGTCCCAAGACATGCTTTGCAGAAGTGATAGACAGTAAGAATAATAGGTTGCTAGCTGAAATGGAACAAGCCTTTTTTACATCAATAAATATATGTCCCATGGTGGAAATGGATCTTGTACTAAACGAGTTCTATGTAGTAACATCCCCATATGAAGCCTTGCAGACACAGAGTCAAGTTAGGATTTATAAAGCTTGCCCTGCATGGAAACTAGATATCACTGCCAAGTATCTCTGAACAAAGAGGCAGAGTCCTGTAGTCCTTTACTGAATACTTTGGACACGGTGAAGAGTAAGGGAAAGATCTGTTTTGCAACCTAGAAAGTGAACTGCTTTCATGTGCCTTTAAAGGTCTTTAGAGCAGAAGGACATTAGTTTACCTAAAGAATGGAAACACCCTGTTCAGGACATCTCAGAATCTGGAAAAGCCATCTGCTCAGTGTGAGCATTTGGACATGAGGGTGGAGCACCTTACAGAGTCAGTAGCTAGGGTGAAGAGGCCAGCATGGGGAACAGGGCTACATGGAATCTAACTAGTGGTGGAAGCCATACTCAGTATGACCAGAATGATATTACAAGAACCAACCTGACACCTAACTATATGATTTGGGAGCAGATACTGCACAACCACTGAGAAGGAGGAAAATGCATAAAACAGGCCATTTAGTTAGGTCATTGAAATGACAATGAATCTCTCACTGGGGTGTTCCATTTGTAAACCAAGCAAAAAAAAAAAAAGCAAATGAAATGCATTTAGCATTGGGAAACAAGGCAAACAGAATGCATGCACACTGGTCATTGTGATCTGTGAAAAAAGGGGTATGGTAGGGCACAATAACCATTTGTAAGGTAACAGTATTTTCCTGCTTTGTCACTTTGCTGAGAATTGGATTCCTCCAGTAATGGACTGTCAAAAGGAAACTCTTATTCTCAAAAGACTACTTCCACACAATCACAACTTCACTGCACAACAGGTATGCAGTGCCCCCAACCCGATTTTTGAAGTACCATACTATTCATAGGATCATAACTATAACTAGTACTTGTAGTTAATATAAGGTTGCCTATTGGTGCTTACAAGTTGTCCACTTACTGTTTACATTTTTAAATTTTATACTAATTTAAACAGGCTTTTTCAGGTTGCCATATACTTTTAGGGTAGTATGCCTTTTAACCTACTGTTTGTAGGTGGTTACTTGAATGTATGGTGAACATAACTAGTTAATAATTGTGTGAGCACACTTTTATCCCTTTAGCCTTGATTTGTATAAGTTTTCAAAAGCTTGTACACTTTTTAATGTGCAACTACATGTGATTTATTATGCTTTTTACATACGAGTAATTGTATGTTTTAATTATTGTATTTTATTGTACTGTAGTGGCTTTTTGCTATATTAAGCTTGTTTTTTGTCACTACTGGTTTATAATCACATTGATTGCAGTGACTGAATTTAATTTAATAAATATGTGAAAGAAGGGTCTTAATTGTAAGTACCCGTAGTATTTAAAGAGCGCTGACTTTGTGCTCTTTTTAGCCTCTGAAGAAGCTACCTAGTGAGAGTAGCGAAAACGCTGTTTTGCTTGCTTGTACAAAATTAAATAAAATTGCGTTTAGGTCTTATTTGCGAGCAGGTTTTCTTTCTGATTTGGAATCCTTGTGGCTACGTTGGTGTGTGGACTTAACTAAGTTTGATACTATTCATAGGATCATAGGAGATTACTAGGCTAATGGCCCTGGGGCCCTTACAAGCTTAGCCAAGAGTTTATTCCAAAAAACCTATCACACCTGTCAGTGAGGGACAAGGGTGAAACCCCTGGGCCAAATTTGTGGTTTCCCATCCACTCATCAAGATTGCGTTTGAAGAGGATCGGTGAGGTATTCTGACATGTATGGAAAGTCTGTTCCAGAGACAGGGCAGCCTCTGGGAGACAAACCTATCTCTCCAGCAGGTTTTGTTGATGCCGCATATTAGATTTAGGCCCATCAAGCAGGTAATGCGCTAGGAGTTAGACTTACGGATATGGAGCATCTCCAGCAAGGCAGGGTCCGACATTGTCTTGTAGACGAGACACAGATCACCTCTGAGCAATCTGTATGATACTGAGTAGAGTGATAGTGATGTAAGCCTATCTGTATAGGATAGGTGTTGGAGGTCATGGATTCTCTTTGTGTGGTATTTCTGTGACCTTTCCAGTTTGTGCAGGTGTTTGGAGAGGTACATACCAAATGGGCCATTATACTCTATTATAGGTCCATTATACTCTATTATAGGTCTAATAAGGGAGGAGTACAGAGAGGTAATAACTTCCTTTTTTTCTGGATGCAATCCCTTTACTTATGAGATGAACCAAGTAAAAGGCTTTTCTGACCATGCTGAATGTGAGATTGTTGTCAACCTGAGTACCCAGTCCCTCACCACAGGTTGTATGCTTAGGAGGTTGCCACTGACATGGTAATAGCAGGGGTCATGTTTTTTGCCGGATGGTACGATAATACATTTTTTTGCATTTAACTTAAGGCTGTGAGTTTGGCACCAGTTATTTGTAGCTGAGAGACCTTCTTGCAGTATGCTAACATCAATTGGGGAGTCAATGACAGCACCCGACTTACAGTCGTCCACAAACTTGGCCAGCCACAGGTCCTTTGTCCTTGCCTGGACCTCTGAGAAGTATATGACAAACAGCAGGGGTCCCAGGACAGAGCCCTGGGGAACACCACTAGGAACAGGTCTGCTGTTGGAGGTGGCAGTGCCTATTTTGATCTTGCGGGTCCTATCTGTGAGCCAGTTGGCCACCCATCTGACTAAATAGGGATTGACACCAAGTTGTGTTAGCTTTTTGATGATGCCTGAGTGGGGGATTGTGTCAAAGGCCTTGGTCAGGTCAAGGTAAGTTGTATGTACTGACTTTCCCTCATCCAGGACCTTGGAGACAGTCTCAAAGATGTAAACTAAGTTCAATAGGCAAGATCTGCCCCTGACGAATCCAAATCGAGTGGGGTCGAGTGCCTGAAGACTGCCTATGTCCTTGTTTATGAGATCCATAATAATACGCTCCATGACTGTACAGATCAGACTTGTCAAGCTGATGAGCTGATAGTTTCCCAGAGTCAGTTGTGGCACCACCTTTGTGCAAATGGATGACAATGACAGTTCTCCACTCTGCTGGAATGAAGCCTGTAGTTAGGCTGTGGTTGTATAGGGTGCTCAATGGCGAAGCTAGTTCTTGCTGGAGATGGTGCAGAATACAGCCTGGGATACAATCAGATCCCATAGAAGCTGTGTTCTTCAACTTGGATAGGGCCTTTAACACTTGATCTACCGAGATGTGAGGTGTGGGACAGATATCAGGGATGTCAACTGGGCCTTTGCAGGGTGATAAGGGGGTGAAGTTTGTGTTGAACCTATCAGTCAGAAGGTTGGCTAAGTCATCAAGATCAGTTTAAGTGGTACCATTAAGTACTAGTTTGAAGCAAACTTGGGCTTTGCCATGGAGATTCCTAATGCAACTGAAGACGGACTTGTCATTTCCCTTTCTTTTGGAAGCTATTTCCAACTTATAATTGGCTTTGGAGGTTTTCACTAGTGATCTAATTTGCTTGTTGGGGCAGAGAAAGGAGCTTTTCTGATTTGGAATTTGTCCCTTTTTACCCTTGGACAACAGTTTCTTCTTTTTCTGGTAAAGCCTGTTGATAGAGGATGTCCACCAGACAGGTTTGTGTTTCCTTGAGGAGCATATTTTAGTTCTGTTGGGTATGGCCGAGTCTATGCAGTTGTACAGGTGCTTGTATACTGCACTGACATACTGTTCAGCATAGTTGTCTGCATCATCTGGGGGGGGGCAATGGTGTGAAGCTGTTGATACCCTCCCTTAGGAGGTTGTAGTCAGCTTTTGAGAAGTTTTTAGCCTGGTTATGGCTGGGGAGGGGTTGGGTGGGATAGAAACTTCGAATGAGACAGACTGATGATCTGATCTCACCAGGGAAGAACATACTATGGGAGTGGTGCAGCGGTCACCCATGTTGGCGAGAACCAAGTCAAGTATGTTATCTCCCCTTATGGGAGATAAGACCAGCTGATCTAGTGCATTAGAAATGATGAAGTCAAGGAATCATTGGGTGAGTACTTTAGTGCAGGTATAGTTCACCCAGTCTATGATGGAGTAGTTGAAGTCATTAAGGATCAGGGTGTTAGGGAGTACCTTGATGGAGTCAAGTAGGTCCAGGTAGGAGACGTGGGTGTCCTGAGACATGGAGGGGGGTCTACAGCTGGCTATAACTTGGATGGGTGTTTTGCCAACTGTCAGTTGCACCTGGAGTAATTGCAGTGCATCATGCTGGTAAACCAGTCTGGAGGTGTGCCTGTCCATAATGAAGAGGGAGAGACTCCACCACCCTTAGTTTTTCCAACCTCATTTTGTGGTCAGAAAGTGTGGAATGAGGTATAGCCTGGTAAGGCAGGGGTGCTCTCTGCAGCCCTGAACCAAGTTTCCATGACTGCACAGACATTGGCATCTTCCAGTGTAAGGAGAGCCTCTAGTGAGTGCATTTTCAGATTAAGGCTCCTAGCATTGAGCAACATGACCTTCACATTGCTTTTTGACAGATCTTTTATGTTGGAAGATTTGTCTTTGGGACATGGCCTAAAAAAGGCACAATGGGGGAGGCAAGAGCTTTGGCCAAGATATATTGTGTTGCCAGTTGGATTCAAATGTGCTCATGAAGTACATAAAGTTGAAGTGTCCCCAGCACCAGCAGAAACACCCTAATTTCTAGTATATTTATGCACAACAACTTTGCTCTGAACATAAGCCCTAAACTGACAGTTTCTTGAAATGCCTCTCATCGCAAGGCTAAAGAGTAGTTACACATGCTAATGGACATGGATCCACAAATGGCTTCTCTACCAAGAGGCTGGAGGTGGAGGAGGTGGGGAATTCAACTATAACTTCACTCCACTTACTACACCCCTTGGTCCCTTTTATACCTGACAAGGCCAAATCCCCCAACATTAATATTAACCAAGTCTCAAGTGCTCTGTCTCCAAAAGAAAAAAAATACCTCCAAGAGGCCACACAATACAGCCAGCTGCTTACTTGCAAGCTTAAAGCATCATCCAATGAAACCTCCCCCAAACAGTTTCAATCAAAATCACACTGCATGTATTTGCCTTTCTCCTGAATCTCTGAGCTGGCTTGAAAAAAGGTCTACATGGATCAGTGTTGTATCCCAGACACCACATCTAAATAAATAAGTAAATGCCTTAAGAATGGAGAAACAGGTCTATATTACATAGTCGAAGTTCCGCAACTCTGAACACCTAATGGTTGAACCATTATGTTCGAAGTTACAGAACTTTGGCTATGTAAAAAAAATAAATAAATAAAATAATTACACAACGTACAAAACAATAACTTGTTGTAAGCAGGGGGGCAAGCACCCCTGCACCCCCACACCCCCCACTATGTAAATATACCAACTCTGAGATTGCACCACATTGAAGTGAATGGAAACCACCGCTTACGGAGATTTCCATTCAAACGCTCTAACTTTTACAAATCCGCACATATGGTCTCGACCATATGTGGTTCAAACTTGTAAATGTTTGACTACGTGATAGGAACCGTGGAGAAACACCATACATATTCTCCTCTACAAGGTGGCCCCTCCACTGACTCAGGTAATTATACGTTCATCAGTCTCACCAGCCTTACATGTAAAGCTATAGAACTTTTCAATAGGGATATACTACATCTGCAGTCTGTAAACTCTTTACAGTTTAGTTTTGTCAGGGGTAGACTGTACCTTCGTAATCCTGTTAACTTCTCTGAAAAAAGATCATCAAATCCCTAGATAAAGGGCTTTTTATCCACACTGTTAATCTGAACTTAGCCACAGTATTTGATACCATTCTCCAACCTTGGCATCATAAGCCAGCCCAACTAAACATCAATGCTTTTATACTTCACTGGATTGCTAACTAGAAACAAAGCAGACCACATAATCAGAACAAACAGTATAGTCTTAAAAAAGCAAAATAAAAATAAAACTTACATACTCACCATAACTAGACATCTGTGTTGTCCATTTTCATTCTTCCTCAATGTGTGGGTTATGGATCCAATCCTTGGATCCGAATCAGCCATGTACTACATAATTTGGATGCAACTCTGGAGCTCCTCCCTCTCCCATAATGCTCTAGTCCATTCCCAATATCTCAGATTAAATTTAATACCATAAAGCATTCAGGAAATAACAGAAGAGGAGAACAGAAACTGGAGCAGGGCTCAAAACCGGAACTGCAGGTTCCAACAAAAAATCTATCAGGTCACTTCAGAAAATGACAGGAATGGGGAAGGAGGAGGGGAAGTTGAGGAAGAATGAAATTGGACAACAAAAATGCTTAGTTATGGTGAGTACATAACTTTTATATTTGAGGTTGTTTCATTCTTCTTCAATGTATGGAATAAAGTCCACAACTAAGTAAATCTTGGGTGGCCCTCATGGAAGGATATGTCAGAGAAGTGAGGAACCAAAGGCAGTGGTACTTCTGAAAATTAAGTTCAATTTGTAATGTGTAACAAAGGTATGAGCACTGGACCATGTGACTGCTGCGGAAATATCATCGATGAAATTTCTTGACCAAAAGGCAGATGAAGTGGCCATGGATCTAGTTGAATGGGCATTAGGTGGTCTTAACACAGTAAGGCCTTACTGAGAATAAAGACAGGAAATGCAGTTAGTTATCCATGTGGCTGATGTAACTTTCAACACTGGACAACCCAGTTGACTCAGTGAGAAGGAGATGAATAGGTGGTCTGTTTTTCTGAGTTCTTTTCTTCTGTGTAAGTAGAAACATAATTGTCTATGCACATTCAAAAGATGTAGCAAGTATTCTCCTTCGTTTGAAAATTTTCGAAGGAAGACTGGTAAATGAATGGTTTGATTAATATTAGACTCAGAAGTCACTTTTGGTAGAAAAGAAGGATTGGTTCGTAAGGTAACCATGTCTTTATGAAAAATAGTGTAAGGATCCTTCGATAAAAGAGCCTGGAGTTCAGAAATCCTTTTGGTTGAAGTAATAGCCACTAAAAAGGGTCTATATCATAACTTCGAAGTTGCAAAACCTCGAATGTTATGATATCGAACCCAAAACCTCGAAGACAGAGAACAGCGAAGCCGCGGAACATCGAATTCTTTCCTAGGGAAAGAATTCAGTGGGCCATTTCCGCGGCTTCGCTATTTCCTCCACTGTGGTGTGATCTCGGAGTTGGTATATTTAAGTGGGGGGAGGTGTGGGGACGAAGCCCCCCACATTAGACATAGTTAGTAGTGTCTGTGTGTTTTGTGTTGGAACAGCGATTTTTTTCCCCAGGGAAAAAAAAATCGCTGTTCTCAGCTTTCAGAGTTTTAAGTCAGTTTTTGCTGAAGGTTCAAAGGGTTTTTGAGTCAAACCATGCAGTACTACTGTTAAATCCTGGAGAGGTGATTGATCTCTTACTGAAGGTCTAAGCAAGAAAATGCCTTTTAAAAAGGTCTTGCATAACTTGGAAGCAGCCAAAGAAGACTTTTTGTCCCCTGAATGAAAATTAGATGTTGTTGCTGTTGTTCTTTCGGCTTTTCCCGGTTAGGGGTTGCCACAGCGGAACTCCAGTCTGCTGATTGGCAGTAGATTTTTATAGTGCCAAGGTGCCAGCTCGATGCCCAACCTTCAACAAAGGCATGCCCATTCTACACGTCTTTCGAACGCCACTCGACCGCGGGGAGGACATCCAGACTCCACACAGAAGGTGCTGCACCCGAGAATCGAACAGGAGAACCTCTTGCTGCGAGACAACAACGCTATCGCTGCACCACTGCGGCTTTTAATATGGCTACCAATTGTACTTTGACTGTGGAAAAACTAACACCTTCTTTAAAGAGGAAAGAAAAAAAAGTCTAATACAGCAAAGACAGGGGCAGTCAATGGATCAGTGTTATTCTTCAGAGCCCAAAATTATAGTTTTTTCCATTTACTTTTGTAAATCCTTTTGGTGGGGCCTTTTTGTGACGATAAAAGTATGGTGTGTACTAGAGAATAAAGCCTGGGCTGTCTAGCCATTAATGGAACTGGAGAAAACATGCAGTTAGATTGAGGACTGGGATATTCAGATGTTTCATCCCTGAGGATGTGACAGAAGGTCTGGACTTGGGGCCAGTATCCAAGGAGGATAAAGAAGATGAGACCAAAGTAAGGGGAACCAAACCTGGTGAGGCCAAAAGTGGCAATGAGGATGGCTGAGTTCTTCAACTGACTGGCTATCTTTAAAAATTTTGGAATCAGAGGTACTGAGGGATAGGTGTAAAGGAGACCAGAGGGCCAAACGTGGACTAGTGCATCTCTAGGTAACTCCCCCTCAGGAGGGATCATGGCAAAATATCTGCTACGCTTTTTGTGGGGAGATGCAAAAAGATCGGAGCATGATTGTCCCCAACAGTGGAAAATTTTCTCTGCCATTGACTGAGGCATGAAACTGGACCTGCTGAGTTTGTCCGCCAGTACGCTGTATTTCCACAAAAGGCGCATTGCTGCTAGAAAGCAGTTGGATGAGACTGCCCATTCCCACACATACAGCTTCAGAGGGGGTAAGATTGAGTTCCACCTTGTTTGTGGATGTACCAGACCATAGACATGTTGTCGGTTTGAACCACAATGGTCCCTAGAGGAACAGCATCTTGAAATACCTGTAACATTTATAGACTGCTCTCATCTCCAAGACAATAACATGCAAACTGGTCTTTTGGGGGGACAAAGTGCCTTGGACAGTCCTACCCAAGTAATGCCCCCATCACCCCAGTTGAGAGGCATCTGTGGTCACTGTGGTCAACAGGGGAGATAGAACAAAACATCAACCTAGGTAAATGCCATCTGACTGGATCCACCAGCAAATATGGCATTTACATATCTGAGTATGTTTGACTGGAAAAGACATGGACCATTGAAGAATAGTCCATCGAGCAGCTAAACAACATTAAAGAACATGCATAAAGTAATGTGCTACTATGGACCCTGCCATGGAGCCTAAGGCTTGAAGAATAAGTCTAGCAGGAGGAACAGGATGAAAAAGAGTTTGATGAACCTAAGAAATGAGACTGCATACATAGTGAGAAAGTAAAAAAAATATATATGATTTCTTGTGTTTAGATGGACACCAATAAACTCCAGGCTCTGTACCGGGGTCAGTTTGGATTTGGTAGTATTGACTGTAATGACAAATCTGGAGTAAATAGTCCCCGGACTGTTTTAGATGATTGGGTCAGTGAAAAGCCAGTTGTCTGGATATTGAAACACTTGGAATCCCTATAGTCTCAGGTGAGCTGCTATCACTGCCATATACTTGATAAACACCCTAGGGGCTGTGGTGAGTCCAAAAGGCAGGGCTCTGACTGGTAGTGACTGGCTCCCAGCTGAAAGTGTAAATTTCTCTGGGAGTGCCTGTCTATTTTGACATGACAGCACGCATCCTGAAGATCTTTGGTGTGCATCCAATTGCTCTTGAGTAGAATGAGAAGAATGGATTGAACAGTAACCATTTAGAACTTTGATTTCTTCACAAATTGGTTTAGATTGCTTAGATCCAAAACTGGTCTCAGGTCCCTTATCTTTTTTGGCACTAAAAAGAACCCTGATTAAGTTCCAAATCCTGGTTGGTCTGGTGAGACCTCCCGGATGACTCTTGTCCAGCAGCTTTTGAAGTTCTTGTGCTGCAGCTTCCCTCTGACTGGGTAGAGTGTTGGAGAGCTTCTTTTGTTTGGAATTGGGAATTTGGGAAAAGGGTATGAAAACCACTGGATATTATTCTTAGCAGCCAAGAATCTTTTGTTATAGCAGCCCAGGCTTCTGGGTGCAAGGAGAAGTGTCCTCTGACCCCCAACTCCCCCAGAAGGTGGGCAGTTGGGCAGCCTTTGAGGAGTGCTGAAAGGGTCTACCTGGAAAGGAATCTCAGGAACCCTGACTATGTGGGTCCCATCTGCCCCAAGGATGACATCTTCCATTTGAACTCCCTCCTCTGCCTCTGAAGGACTTGTCTCCACGCTAGTCCAGGGATTTACAGAAAGTACAGTTTTGTACCTACCATAAATGTAGATGTTCGAAGATCCACATTGCTGCAGTCCTTACATATGGGTAGTCCGCTGTCCTCGGTCGGCCCGAATACCAAAGTATTAGGCTGACGTCGGTCAAGGCGCTTAAAACTGACATCAGGACGTCAGGGTACAAAAGCGCATGACCGACGTCATTTCCTCAGTCTTTTCTTGCCCCAGATGTCAGAAGGCCCTAACAAGAAAGGCCAAAGCCAAAAACCAGCAAAACTAACCAACCACCCGTGCACTAACCATATTTACAATATGTACAACACAAACCACACCACCACCTTCAACTACAGAGGGGAAGGAGGGAGGGTATTGGACTGCAGCAATGTGGATCTTGAACATCTACATTTATGGTAGGTACAAAACTGTACTATGTTCTTCATCTCACATTGCTGCAGTCCTTACATATGGGTAGAATCCCAAAGCAGAGGTAAGGGAGGATGGCAAAACTATAAAGCATTAGGAGCTGCCAAAATGCCCTGTAAAATAGCAGTGGCAAATCCAGCCCTAGATTTAGAGTAAAGTGGAAGGTGGTAATGCTTAGAGAAAGTATGCACTGAACTCCAAGTAGCTGCTTCCAAAATATCTTTAGTAGCCACCCCTTAAAAAGCTGTAGAAGTGGCAGTAGCCCTAGTGGAATGAGGCCTAATCCCAGCTGGAATCTCCTTACCATGATGGGAATAACAGAAAGCAATACAAAACCAATCCACTTAGAAATAGTTTGTTTTGAAACAGGTTTGCCCTGAGAACCCAAAGCAAAAGAAACAAACAACTGCTGAGACTGCCTGAACCCTTTAGTTCTGCTCAAATAATATCGCAACTGTCTGTGTATATCCAAAGTGTGCAAAATCCTTTCTCTTTAATTTTGTGATTTTGCATAAAAAGTAGGTAAATGAATAGTTTGGTTTAAAGCCACACTAGAAACCACTTTAGGCATAAAAGAAGGGTTAGTACGCAAAGACACCCTATCCTTGTGGAAAATTAAGAAAGGCTCAACTGCCATAAGGGCCTGTAATTCAGAAACCCTTCTCGCAGAGGTAATGGCCAACAAAAAAGCAGTCTTCCATGATAAATATTTCAACCCTGCAGATGCTGCCGGCTCAAAAGGTTGTAGAGTGAGTTTCTCCAACACAAAATTGAGATCCCAAGCAGGAGTAGGAGCTCTACGTGGGGGTCTTGTATTCTTTGCCCCTCTAAGGAATTGCTTAAACAAAGGCTGAGAAAATAATGGTGGGTCACAGTCATAGTGAGCAGAAATTGCTGCAGCATGAACCTTTATAGAGGAGAAGGACAAACCTTTGTCCAATAACTCAGTAAGGTATTGAAGCGCAATACTTAAATTAGGTTTAGAAACATCAAAGTCCTTTGCTGTACTCCAAAATAAAAATCTCCTCCATTTATCAGCGTAAACTTTCCTTGTACTAGGCCTTCTGGCCTCCAAAATAACATTCAAAACTTGTTGTGGAAGCTGAGACCCTCCAGGGTTTAAAACAGAATATGCCAGGATGTCAGATGTAGAGAATGAAGTTTGACATTGAGTAAATGACTGTTCTCCTGAGACAGCAGGTGAGGAATCAAGGCAAAGGCCATGGAGGCTCCCGTACCAGACTTCTCAGTAATGGGTACCAGTGCTGTCGAGGCCAATCTGGAGCTATTAAAATCATGTTTGGCTTGTCCTGTCTGACCTTCAGGAGTACCTTTGGGAGGAGAGGCAGAGGTGGAAAGGCATACACGTGAAGATTGCTCCAATTGAATGAGAGAGCATCCACTTTCCAAGCTGTGGGATGAAACCTTTTGTGCAAAACTTTGGCAGCTGGTAATTTAGTGGAGAAGCGAACAGATCTATGTCTGGAGTTCCCCATAACACTGTCAATCTCTGAAATACATGAGGATCCAATTTCCACTCGTGGGGATCCAAAATTTGTCTGCTCAACACATCTGCTAAGGAGTTCTGTGCTCCTGGCAGAAACCTTGCCTGAAGATTTAGCTGTAAACTGAGAGCAGTCTCCCACAAAATCATTGCTTGCCTGCATAGAGGATAAGAATGTGTTCCCCCTTGCTTGTTGATGTACCACATGACAGTTGTGTTGTCTGTTTGAATCAACACCTGCCCTGGAAGAAGTAAATCCTTGAAAGCTATCAATGCAAATTGGACTGCTAACATCTCCTTCAAGTTGATATGTAGATGTTGAAGTCTGGCAGGCCACGTGTCTTGTACCCATTTTCCATTTAGATGAGCTCCCCAAGCTTTGTCTGAGGCATCTGTCGTTAAAATCTGACTCGCCTCTGGCGGGTCACAGAGAGTCCCTTGTTTAGGTGACATTCCTGAGCCCACCACAAAAACTCCTTTTGAATGCAAGGTATTATCTGAATGACAGTGTCCAAATCTTGGCAGTGCTGTGTCCATACATTCTTGAGATACCATTGTAGCTTCCTCATATGCAGTTTGGCATTGGGAAGTACCAGAATACAAGATGCCATGAACCCCAAGGCTTGAAGGACTGTCCTTGCAGTCAGCCTGGACTGACGAGACAATTGGTGGAAGTAAAGAGAAAGATTCTTTTGTTTGTCCGGGGTCAAAAGGCCATCTGGGATGCTGTATTCAGTCTCACACCCAGAAAGCACATGTCCTGAGAGGGTACTAGACTGGACTTTATTTCGTTCACAGAATACCCCAGGCATCTTAACACTGCCATCACATACTGTAGATGATGAAGAAGTTCGTCCTTTTCTTGGGCCAGAATCAGGCAATCGTCCAAATAAGGATAGATTTGTATTCCTCTTAGCCTGAAGAAAGCTACCACTGGAGCCAGAACCTTCGTGAACACTCTGGGCGCAGTAGATAAGCCAAAGGGCAATGCAGAGAACTGATAATGTGAAGTCCCAGCCCGAAAACGCAGATACTTCCTGCAACTGGGCCTGACAGGAACATGAAGGTAAGCCTCCTTGAGATCCAGAGTCACCATCCAGTGATCTTTGCCTAGCAGAGGTAAAAGCTGTTGTAACGTCAACATTTTGAACTTGGGAATGTCCAGATATGTGTTGAGGATAGATAAATCCAAAATTGGTCTCCACGTGTTTCCTTTCTTTGGTACTAGAAACATGCGAGAATAAAATCCTAGGCCCACTTCTGGCAGAGGGACCGGTTGTATGGCCCCTATTTGAAGTAGCAGAGAAATTTGTTTGTGAGCCTCTAGTCTTTGCTGAGGAGGAACGTCCGGCATGCCTTTGAAAGGAGGCAAGGTATGGAAATAAAACTTGTAACCCTGGTGTATGATATCCAATACCCATTTGTCCTGGGTAATCAACATCCAATTTTCCTTGAAGAGTGCTAACCTTCCTCCCAAAGGTGCTGCCAGGGAAGAAGGATCTGGCAGCTGAAAAAGTAGGTCATTGGGCCTGTTTACGAAAGGACTGGCCCCTGCCCTCACCCGAAGATTGTGCAGATGAACTCCCTGTTCTAGGCCTGAAAGAACTCTGAGCTCTGCCCCTACCACGTCTAGATCTACCCCTAGACTGAGAATCATAAGAAGGATACATCCACCCCTTAGCAGGCCAATTCCTACTAAACTTCGGAGGCTGAACTTGCAAAAAATCTTTAACAGCCTGCATAGACTTAGCCTTGTCTTCCATTTTCTTCAAGACTGACTCCACAGGTGAACCAAACAACACCTCAGACTGCAAAGGAGCATCCAAAATCCTTGTCTTAACATGGTCAGATAAATTCTGATCCTTCAGCCAGGCATGCCTGCGAAGAACTGAGCCAGTGGCAGCCACCCTAGACAAGGCCTGCACAGCATCAAAACCACACTGTAATGAATGCTTACCCACCTGTTCAGAGACATGCACCAAATCTTGTAATTCTTTACACTCAATGCCTTCCGCCAGAGCATCCACCTTAGACTTCAATTGAGAAAGAAGAAAGTTTTGATATTTCAACATATGAAACTGGCAATTCAAAGCCCTCATAGCTAAGGTAGAAGATGTATAGACCTTCTTTCCCCATCTATCCAAAGCTCTGGCTTCTTTATCTAGAGGAACCGGATTCTTAACAACAGAGGCCTTGACACCCTTAGGTCCCTGACTAATAGTTTCTGGGTCCGCCCTAGGACTCTTATAAAGATATTTATGAGCCACAGGCACCCTGTAATACCTATCCGGTTTAACAGGAGCAGGAGGCAGAGAATCAGGATTAAGTGAAGCCTCTGCAAACACATCTTCCACAACATCCAGAACAGGGGGTATAGCCAAGGGCCTATGCTGGGGTAACAGCAAAAATTCCCTAAGCCTTTTCCGAGAATCAGAGAAGTCCTGACCTTCCCACTTAAAATGTTCCCTCATAGAATGAAGTGTCTCTGAAAAAGAAAAATCCTCTGGAGGAGAAGCAGAAGGAGTGGAATCATCTGCATCAGAATCAGAATAAGGAGAGTACTCCTGCAAGTCTTCAGCTGAAGACTCTGAAACATCCGAAGCCTGCTCAAAACTTCCCAACTCTGGCTCCACCCTAGGCCTCTTATCAGGGCGGGGCAAAGAACCTCTAATCAGAGTAATCAAACCTTCTGCCATTTTAAGCATGTGCTTCTTAGGCACAGACCCTGATGAACTAGGAGAGACACCAACAGAAGCTAAAACTGGCCTGCCTCTGGGATAAGCCTTGGAAACAGAAGGAGAAGGCCTAATCACCCTAGGAAGGGAGGGGAGTACAGTAACTTGAGAAGCCCCTTCAGCCTGACCTGCCTCCGGAGAGACCACCTCCTGCAAAATCAAAGTCTCCCCCTGAGACTCCAGAGAAGTCTCCGTCGGAACCACCGGTTCCACTGAAGCCTCCAAAGAACCGGCGTCCGGAACGGACGACTCATCTTGCTTGGGTTTAACTGCTTTGTCTTTGCGCTTCTTCGCAGAAGCGGGCGCCGGAGAATCCGACGGCATATTATAATTGCACCGCTTCCCAAAGACCAGCCTAGCACAATCTAACCTTCGCTTAATAGTGCGTTTATTGAACCTAGCACAAAAGCGACACCCAACAACGTCGTGCTCAGGCCCCAAACAAGGAATACACAAAGAATGATAATCCCTATGCGGTATCTGTTTCCCACAAGAAATACAGTTATTCACTTTTTCTGACATCCGGTAAAACACTGAGGCAAGAAAAAAACAAAATATTCCCCAACGGGGTACTTAGCCAACTTGGATTCGGTCTGAAACTCCGAATTCGAAAAATTTCAGAACGCCGAACGGCACTTGCAACGCTACTTCTGCATCGGACCATGCGGCAAAAAAGACTGAGGAAATGACGTCGGTCATGCGCTTTTGTACCCTGACGTCCTGATGTCAGTTTTAAGCGCCTTGACCGACGTCAGCCTAATACTTTGGTATTCGGGCCGACCGAGGACAGTGGACTACCCATATGTAAGGACTGCAGCAATGTGAGATGAAGAACATCCACATTTTCTTGTTACTTCTCTGATTCCTTCAAGATCATCATTGAGGGGTAGAAAATCAAAAACCTACGGCAGAGTCTTTCTTTCTTGCTCACTGAGGGAAAGCATTTCTTCCACAGAAGGACCAAACAAGGTTGTTCTATCAAAAGGATCATTGATGAAAGAAGATGTGAAAGGCTCCACAAAGCTGCATAGCTGCATCCAGTATGTTTTCTTATGACAATGCCTAAACCGGCCGCCTGTGAGATACCTTCAGCTGCATGAGACATTAACCTCATGGACGCACTGGAAATAGATAAAAGAGTGGCCAGCTGAGATGATCATCTTTTGAAATCCTCTGCAGAAATGGACTCCGAGAGAGACTTTGATGGATCTTTTGACAAATCTCTATGTAGTGTACCAAGTAAGAGACCTTAGGGCAAAGGTTGCAGAAGAAAATACATGCCTTCCAAATCTGTCCAGTGCCACAGATTCTCTGTAAGGGGGATGCCCAGACAAGCTCTGTTCTGCTAGCTCCTTTTTGGTGGCTGCCACCACATTCAATGCATTGGCAGGCACTCCTTTGGTTCAACAAGGTTTGTCCTTTGGAGGGACTAAAATCTTGGCTGGATGGCATGGAATAGGTTCAAGCAAATCCGGTTCCTTCCATGCCCGGTGAGTGACTAGGTCGATAAGTTCATCAACCGAGAGAGTCACCCAATATGTAGATAGGCCAGCAACCAAAAGCCTGCAGAAATGCTGACTTGTCAGGAGAAGGATTATCAATGGATCAACCACCTTTCTGCATAAGGATCTCTAAAATGTCTCCAAATGAGACATCACCAGGTGGTGATCTCGGGGATCCTTCCCCTTCCTCGAAGTCAATATCTTCAGTGAGAGGTTCCAAACAGGAATCTATATGTCTCCTTCTGCACCTTTTCATCCAATGGAAATAGTCAGAGGGATTTTCTGGGGAGATGTCCAAAGAGAGAGGTAGTTCTTCCATGGGAACCATTGGAAGCTAGATGGAACTGGCTGTCCCTGTGGAGTAGGTCTAATGGGATTATAGCTAGGAACCATACAGGGAAAAGGGGTAGAATCTAAAGACGGATGAGAAATCATATCCCTAGAACAAGATAAGACCCTTTCCACAACTCTGAAGGCCAAGTGACCCAGAGAAGCTGTGGCCAGATGCACTGGAGCCAAATGTTCCAGCACAGGCAGATCATGACTGATCTGATCTGTGCTTCAAGGAGGGAACTGAACCCAAGCTAACTCCAAGGCTCCAGCGGGCAGGGATAGATCCAACATAATCTGAGCAGACTCCAGCCCCATGGATCTGACACTGATGCTTTGGATCTGGGACTTGTCCTGATCTGAAGACATAGCAGCAGAACTGGTCAGGGACACTGCCCAAGCTGAAGAAGTAATTAACTTCAAATCTGACACTGGAACTCTCAGAACTGTCAGATCCTGGGGCACTGAAACTGAAGAATGGATTGGAGGAGGAGATAAAACTGTATGGGCAGTGGCAGGAACACTCAATGATCGTATGGGAAAAGGAGATTATATAACCCCCTTCTGGATTTAAGCTCTGAGAAAATTTTGCATCATCCTATCCATATCCACTACAGAAAGACTCCTACAGGATCTGATGGATGATGTAGTGGACTGAGGTCTGGAATCCTTCTTTGGTGTTTGCATAAATGGAGAGTGGAGCTGGGGGGAGATGGAATCCACCACAAACTTGGGTGAGCAAGTCCTCAGTGTGAGTGATGTGATAGGCATGGGATCTGATGATTTCAGATCCATAATCCTGGTAGGGCTGGATGATATGACAATAGGATCTGAAGTCTTAAAGATCCGAAAGCTTAGTGTCCATAGTTTGTCTTTTCAATCTGACAAACTCGGATATGACGATTTATGAATTTTCTGTGGTGGCTCCAAGGAAGTTTTTGAAGATTTCAGAGGTGAATGTTTCCTGTGCTCCAAAGGAACTTTTGAAGATTTACTGGGGGGTTTGAGTCCCTGAGGAGGATGAAGATGAAGGTTGAAGCAATCCCTTACAGGACAAACCTTTTATGCCTGTCAGCTATGGCTCTAGAACTGAACCTTGTACAAATAGCGCAGTTTGTATTTAAGTGAGCCGCTCCTAAGCAATAAACGCACTCCCTGTGAGCAGCCAAGTGAGAGATTTCATGCCCACAGGAAGTGCATTTCCTAAAACCTGTCGGCTTATTAGTCGTGACAGAACAACCCACAGAGAATGTCCACAATATATAGGACAAAGAAAGGATTTCTTTTTTTTTTTTTTTACGATCAATGATAATACAGAACAAAAAAAAAAAAAAAAAAAAAAAGAAGAGTACCAACAACGGTACTTACAGAAGACTATTATAAAAACAGAAGGCCTGACACACAAAACAGAGACACTAAGAGGGAGGTTTAAAAATATATCAAGTACAACAAAATAATAAAAATGGAAGAAAATGTGCCTAAATGGAATTAGATTAAAGCACTCACAGCTACATATACTGTAAATAAATGCTCGAGAGAGAATCCCATGTCTGTGCGTGAAGGCGGTAAACATGATTGGACGTATTGGGTACGGACTAGGGCATTATGAGCAAAGGAACAAGCTACAGAGTTGGATCCTAAGTCTGAAGCATGCGGCAGAGTCAGATACAAGGATCGGATCTATAACCCATATGTTGAGGAAGAATAAAAAGGACATCAGATCTAGTAGTATTCCTCAAGGTTCTACCCTAGGCCGCTCCTCTTTTCAATTTATTTCTCACAAGTAAGTGCAAAGGCCAATAACCTTTGGCTAACTAAATCTGGAGAGGAATGCAAGCTAGGAGTCATCTTAAACTTCCCCTCAAATGCACTAACAGTTCAAAAAGGCATAGATCAATCACACTAATAACTGGTGCTTTTTTCGTGATTTTACCCTAACTGTAAATGAATGTATGACAGCTATTCTTGGCAAAACTATTGCGTCAGCAAAATGCCTCAAAAATGAAATTCACCTTAAAGGGACAATCCCAAAGTATAAAATACTGACCACAAGAAACTTGGCCTGATACCTCTCAGCTGTCACCACCCACTTACCATGTCATCATCAACCCTACTCCTGGTTTCAATTTACTTTATGCAGCCCTGTTTTCATTTTTCTCTGGTGACCACAATTAACAATATTCAGTTCTTGTCAAAGTTTTCAGTCCCAGATCACTGAGAAACAATAAAGTTAATACACATTTGTGTGTATTTGTGGTGGGTGTGTTTAGGGAACACTCTCAGTGTTTACTTTTTTAGAACGCATCAAAAAAGCTTATCTTAACTGAGCAACTCTATTTCCTTTATTTATTCTGCATAGTGTAACTGCAAGTAGTCTAGTCAAAATAGTACAGTTTAGTGAATTTATACTCAAAGTAATATGCTGGCTTGCCAAAAGGCAACAAACAACGTAACTGGAAAAATAAAAAATTGGTAATATCACAAACCACAGAGCAAATACGAGTCACTGTTTATGAAAAATTCACACAAAATCAAACGAGTGAGCGCTTTCGTCCTGTCATACAATAGGCTTCATCAGAGTCATTTGAAACGAGCTTAAACTGTTCTTTTATAATAAATTCATACAAGGCAACCAATCACATCCCTTATGCCTAATTTAAAATAAACTAGGCAATGCCTTTAAAATGATACATGCCTAAATAGCACTTAAATCACCAAAGTTGTGAAACCATTAAATATTATACATTATTGTTTATAAATAAGTGTTAAACAGCCCAAACAATGTTGTAGTTTAAATAAGTGAATTGTTTTTTGAAAAACAACCCAACTCCTTCTTTTTAAATGGCTATATTTTACATTGTAAAACACAATAAACACACCCTCATGCACCTATTTGAATAGTGTGAAATTATTCATTTACCTATATATTTTTTGCTGTTTGTTTTAAGATTGGGGCCAAACAAACGTTTTCATTAAGATCTGGTGGGGTGGTAGAATTCAATTGAAGCTGCCATTTCATTTCCCTAGCTTCCACCTCTACTTTGCCATCACCACCCCTCTCATTAGGAAAGAGGCTGTCTATAACAAAAAAGATAAATCTTTTAAAGTTAGCACACTTAATGGTATGGAGAAACAACGCATTGTGTACATATTTCTTCTTAATTGCCCTAAGATATTCACCTATTCTGTCTCTAAGCCTGCAGATAGTTTTCCCAACATAAAATCCTGGGCAAGATGTACAAGTTGCCAGATACACTATCATAGTTGAATTGCAGTTACATCTCCCTGGGCATTTACAGGACTAACTGTAACTGTTGACTGAGACGTAGGGCCCATCATTAATAAACTTGCAATATTTGAAAGCACCACATTTTGACATAACTGATCTATAAACTCTCTTGTTATTTTGGCAGGTGTGTCCTTCTAATATATTTTTGATATTCCTTCCTCTGCTGTACACAATGTGGGGTCCCATACCCAGTTTATGCTTTGTTTCTTGCTCAAGACAGACATCCCAACACCTCTTGAGAATAAAAAAAAGGTTGGTTGTCTGGCCATTATAGCGTAATATAATGGCTATTTGAGTTGACGTCTTGTCTTCCGCTGCTGCTGTTTTCATTAATACTGATGTTTTACTCAGTCAAGGCAAAGACATGAAATAACAACTGACACTATTTTAAGGAAAGATAAATTACGTAACTCTTACACAACCTGCACAGTTTTCCTGTTTTGTGGTAAGATGATGAAATGGCAGAAAGTATCCAAATATGCATTCAGCAACTTCTACTTTCTGTGACGGGCTGTCACTATAATATAGCAGCTTTAACTGAGTTACTAACCTGTGCTATAAACACATTTGATAACACTTGTGCACAAACTGTATCCACAGACAAGGGGGGTGCTTAGTGCTTTTTTTTTTTCATTGAAACTCATATCAGTAAGGCCAGGGATCAAGTCTTCATTTTGTTTTGTGATTTCAGTTTGATATGATGCAATGAAGGCTTAGCAATAACTCCAACAGCCAAGTTAACTGAAGTGCGCACATCCATGCCCCATGGGCCTATAAACCTACTTTCTGTATAAGGTACATAAGTGTAGTTGTCTTTCCATGTTCTTTAGGTATAACAAAATTTAATGAGAGAAGACAATACGCAACAGACAGAGAAAAGGTACCATAACAGTGGAAACAGAAAATGCAGCCAAATGGAGAAATTGGTTTCCAAATAAAAACTAACTTTATTCCTTTATTCATAAGCACTTTTGTCTTATACATACAAGACTTATTCAGATAACTAGTAAAAGCAAGATAGGGTATTTAAAAACCTGGAAAAATCACAAGACCTTTTCTGCCAAAAATCTTAAAGCCACAGTCATAAAAGACCAATAAATATAATACAAAATATAAATAATTATAAACATAAAATAAAATCAAACACTGAAGATAATGAATGTAAAACAACAAGGACTAAACATTATAAATATCATTCATCTATTATAAGCTCTTAATTTTAGCAATGGAGAAAAAGAAATGGTCCCATTAATGTCAGGAAGACAACCAGCATTCAAACAGAGCTGCTGAGCAAGTTCTCTCTTTTCAAGTTTTAAACCCCAGTGACCACCCATAATATTTGGAATCACTTGTTCATAGGTAGGTACTAAGCTATCGGCCCGAGGGCCTACGTAAGCCTAGCCAACAAGGTTCCATGGCTTACGCCACCCAAGAAAGTTATTTACCTGTGCCACTGTCGAGCAGACACAGAAATGATCCCCGGGGTGTATTTCCTATTTCCCAACCACTCATCAAGATTTTTCTTGAAGAGTGTTAATGAAGAACTTTGCTTGACATAGATAAGTAGCCTGTTCCACAGTATGGGAAGTCTCTGGGACAGGAATCTATCCCTCCAGCATGTCTTGTTTATTGTGGTGACAAGGTTTAGGTCCCTAGAGTGTGTAGCTTGGAGGGATTGGGATTTCGTTCAACTATAAAAAACTTAAATGAGTGGTCCAGATATAATTTTACATGCTTGGCAAGGGCATTAATAGTGTTGACATTTTTAATATCATGGAGATGTTCATACATTCTTTCCTTAATGGTCTATCTGTCTTCCCTACGTAAAAATGCAAACATGACTGACAAGTAGCAATATAAAGTACTTTCTTAGAAAGACAGTTAAAGTTACCAAATATATTAAATTTAATTGTTGAAAATGTTTCTGAATTTACTGGTGCCCGACTCCAAAAAGACTTAAAACTCAAACATTTTTTATATACCACAATTGTACAGTCCCCCAATTTTTTTAAACTCTCCAAATTCACCATCAGCACACACCAGTTCTTACAAAGGATAGATCTAATAGAATCACTATCTTAACTAAAAGTACTGGTGAAACTGTTGCCAAAATTGAACTTTAACATAGGTCCCGGTCCTAAGACCTGAACATCAGAGCCATCCATAGCAGAGCCCTCTCTCCTCAAAATGGGAGTCAAACGCTGAGTCAGCGATGTTTGTGTTTTTACATAGAGAAGACAGAAAGACCACTTATGGATCGAAGTATGAACATCTCCGTGATACTAAAAATGCCAACACTATTAATGCTCTACCCAAGTATGCGAAATTATATCTGAGACTACTCATTTAAGTTATTTTTTTATAGATGAACAAGTGATTCCAAGTATTAGGGGTGGCCCCTGAGTTTTAAAACTTGAAAAGAGAGAACTTGCTTAGTAGCTCCATTTGAATGCTGGTTGTCTTCCTAGCATTAATTGGTATACTTTTTTGTATAATTTCTTGTACAAGTTTTGTATAATTTTTTGTACAAGTTTTGTATACTCTCTGTATGTGGAGCTTTTCTCCCCGAGCCTCCGCTGAAAATGGGTCTTATCCCAGTCAGACCTTCCCGGTAAACAAATGGAAAACAAAATAAAATTAATTAATTAACGGGACCATTTCTATTTCTCCATTGCTAAAATTAACGGCTTATAATAGAGGAGTGATCATGCTTAGCCCTTGTTGTTTTACATTCATTATCTTCAGTGTTTGATTTTATTTTATATTTATGATTATGTATATTTTGTATTATATTTAATGGATTTCATGACTGTGGCTTTAAGATTTTTGGAGGAAAAGAACATGTGATCTTTCCTGATTTTTAAATACTTTTCTTGCTTTTACTAGTTATATGAAGAAGTCTTATATACAGAAGATGAAAGTGCTTATGAATAAAGGAATAAAGTTAGATTTTATTTGGAAAATGGTTTCTCCATTTGGCTGCGTTTTCTGTTTCCACCGTTACTGTACCATTTCTCTCAGTCTTAATGACAGAAGAGTCGATCATTAATTTTATACAGAGATTTACACTTGTTAGAGGACTCTATAAACTTTAGATGGCTTCTTGTGTGATGGTAATCAAAAATCTGTCGCTTGATACAATGCCCTACATACATTCTCAAGAGTTGGAATCACAGAAGGTGCTGCGAAAGGCTTAAAGGACTCAGGCTTAAGGAGTCAGGCATATCTCTTTTTAGGAGAAGACAATAGACCACTTTCTAGCCTTGTATTAGAGTAACCTTTCTTCAAAGACAGTATTTTCCAGACGAAACTAGCATTTTACCAAGACATATTCTAAACAGGGGAACATGAAAAAAGGAAGACTTCAGCTTAGTATCTATATAAGCACCAGTTGAACCCCTCTGCTCTTATGGACCCATAGCCTCCACATCTTTCTCCTTAGAGGTAGAAGAGGAAGTTATGGTGCACTTTTTTTCTCTTTTTATTCAAAACCCCCAGATATGACTAAATGAATAAATTAAGGTGCCCCTTAGTGAACAAAATCAAAACCAGCAACAGTGTAAGAGGCAACAACAAACAACTTGGCTACCTACACTTGTACCTCAGGAATATGGGTAGCAGGTGTACGAAAAGCACTTTAACAACAGCTGGCTTACACAGTCAGAGATTGTGAGCCTAATTATCAGACATACCTAATCAAATCACAGGGAGGTCAGATGTTTGCATAGCAGCAGCAAAAACTAAAGGATTTAGTGGCATCTCTATCAAAGTCTGCAGAGTAACAGATCTCATTATCAGACAACGGAGAGCAGGTACTCAGGCTGGGAGTCATTTTCTATACACAACACCTCCTAGAGCCAGATGCCATTTTAATAATATTAATAACCTTAGTTAGAGCAGCAGCCTGTCCCTAACCTAATATCTCTCATTAGTACATGTATCAATTATGCAGAATCTTGGGAGAGAGAATGTCACTCAGTGTAGACGTCAACAAAAGCAGGCAGAACTATCAGTTAAAAAACAGGGAGTTTCCTTCATTCAGTCTTAAGTTATGGAAATGCATATAAATTTCATAGTCTTCAATTTTATAAAACAGACACGTTTGAAATCTTTCCTCCTTTATTTGTTTAATTTCTCTGTTAAACCAGACAGGTTGACTAAAGGCCCCTTTTCAATGGTGGCCTGGGAGGAAGAGTTCCAAATAGAGCAAAAACCTTGCACATGCAAGCCAGAGAAAAGAAAGTACAGTTGTATAAGCAGAGTTACCATAAGAGTAAATGTTTGAATGATCGATGCTGCAGTAACCTTAGCTATATGGGTCATATTCTGCCAAGGATATAACAGCCAAACCAGATTCCAAAGCTTCAGGGCACCTTCCACAAGCCCAAACTGTCAGGCAGCTCAAGATGAGCTGACTAAATGACATGTTTAGGCACAATGTCCTTTAGTGCTTTCTTGCCAAAAGATGAAGGGGGGGCTGAGCCCTGAAAGGACAGTACTAGGAACAACAAAAAATAGATGTCCACACACCAGCATAAAATGTACACCAAAAAACAAGGGGCTGGAGGGAGGGAGCAGCTACTGCAGCAGACATCATTTGAACATCCACTGTTATGGTAAGTTTACTTAGAAAACTGTACTATGTTCATCGTATTGACCACTGCTGCAGTAGCCTTGATTATATGGAAAGATCACCCTAGTTTATTACATTTGGGAAGAGGAAGGAGAAGAGTCCAGTAGCCCCTGGAGAAATGTCCTAGCAAAGCCTGATCTGGACGGAATCAAGTTTACAGTGCTTTCTAAAAGTATATACAGATGACCAAACAGCAGCTTCTAGAATACTTCTAGAATCCACCCCCCTCAAAATAGCCACAGATAAAGTCAAGGCCCTGATAGAGTGGGTTATGACCCTGCCTGGAATAATTTTGTTATGGTGAGTCTGGCAAAAGTTAATAGCCTTAGAAAACCATTTGGAAAAAGTCTGTTTTAATGCAGGCCGTCCCTTACCTTCCAAAGAAAAAAAACAACTGAGCCGAAGAACTGAAAGATTTTGTTCTGTCAAGATAGTACCAGAGTTGTCTATGGACATCCAGGGTACTGAGCATCCTTTCTCCCTCATTTTAAGGTTCAGAAAAGAAAAATGGGAAGATAGATAGTTTGGTTTAAAACTTGGATACCGCTTTAGGCATAAAAGAATGATTAGTTCTCAAAGAAACTCTATCCCTATGGAAAACGAGAAAGGGTTGACTCACCATAACAGCATGCATCCCAGATATCCTTCTTGCAGAGGGCAGAGCAAACAATAAAACTGTTTTCGTATTAAGAACATCACGAAAGCCAGGTTAACTGGTTCAAGCGGAATAAGTGTTAGCTTCTCTAAAACAAAATTAAGATCCCAAGAAGGGACCGCTGGTTTACTTGGAAGCCTCTTGCTTAAAATCCCTATCAAAAACATTTTGACCTGAGATTGCATCAAGAGGAGGATCCTTGGGTGGACATGTTGAAATGGCCAATAAATAAACCTTGACAAAGGAATAAGAAAGGCCATAGGATAGTAAATCATCCAAATGATGTACAACCAGAGAACAACTAGCCCTGAATAGGTGTTGTTTATGTTGGCACCAGCTAGAAAAACGTTTCCATTTGCTAACATAAGATTTTCTAGTAGCAGGTTTTCTTGCCAGTATCAGTACCTGCTACGTGTTCTCAATGAACAGGTGCATAAAAGGAATTAAGTCCCTATCATCTAAGTAGTCAGCTAAAGATGACTGATGTTGGGCTGCATCAAATGTGTGAGGGCTGCATCAAATGTGTGAGTAGATCCAGTCTGTGAGGAAGCATGTCCCTTGCCATTTCCAAAGGAACAGAAAACCATGGCTGTCTGGGCCAGAAGGGAATCATCACAATGCTCTTGAAAGACTCCTCCTGAATCTTCAGAAGTACCCTGAATATTAGTGGAAAGGCTGTAAAAGCATACAAGAACATTCCTGCTCAAGGAAAAGAAAAGGCATCTGTCTTTCAGGCATCCTTGCACGGAGTCCTGGAACCGAATCTTGACAGATGATTGTTTGGAGAGGAGGCAGAGGTCTACTTGAGGAACTAACTCCCCAAAGATCGATCAAATCTTGGAAGACCCCGTGATTTAGTTTCCATTTGTGAAAGTTTGCCTGGTACTGTTCAGCTTGTCTGCCAAACAATTCTGCTCTGATGGAATGCAAGATGCATGTAGCATGAGACTGTGCTATGAAACTATATCCCAAACTAACATGGCTATTTTGCAAAGGGGGGGGGGACTAGTTCCCCAATACTTGCTAATGTACCACATGACTGTGGTATTGTCTGTAACCACGTGAAGAGGTCCTGGGGAGCAAAGATGTTTCAGAGATTTGAGTGCCTTGATCAGAGCAGGCATATCCTTGTTATTTATGTTCTTGCATCTGTTGTTGGTGTCCCACACACCTCTGCACTTGTATCCCTCTTGAAACTGCTCCCCAAGCAAACTCCGAGGCATCTGTGGTGACGGACTACTTTGGAGCAAGGAGGGAGTTAAGGGCGGACCTGGACTTAAGAATATCCGTTTCCACCTAATTATTTCTCTTTTGACAAACCCCAGCATTGAGATTTCAAAAGATAAAGGGTGTTGGTACTGGGTCCAAAGAGATTTTAGACACCACTGTATGTTTCTCATGTGGAATCTTGCTAGTGGTATCATGAAAATCATAGATGCCAGAACACCCAAAATCCTGAGGACTTCCCTTGCTGTGACCGAAGTATGAATGGAAAACCTTAGAAACTGATCTAGATATAGAGCTATTTTTTTCCTGTGGAAGAAAAGCATTCTAGCAATATAGTCTCAGAGAAAGAAAAACCTCATGGGCAGAATCAGAAAGTGAGTTTTACTCTCAGTCTGTCAGAAATCTGAGGGGAAAAAATGAATCCATTCCGCATTTTCTTGTACAGATTCAGAATCTTGAACAAGGAAAAGAGGTATCCCTCTTTCTTTTACCAGAAACTACTTTACAAGAAGGCTCAACACCCTAAATTAATCCCTGGGCCAAAACCAGTAAACTACTCCCAACCAAAGAAATTTGAGGAAGAGTACATACATGTTTGATTTTCTATTTCTTTCTGACATGAAAAATGGGGCCAACCGTGTTACTAATGGCAGGAGCTGCTTCCACAGGGATAGGTACAGTATTCTGACACAACAGGAAAAACTTCCCTGTTCCCTCTCCCAGGACTGACAAGAATGGCTCTCCCTAGCTCACTAAGGGAACCCCAAAAGTTGCAGAGGACATGGTCCATAGTGGCTGCAGGTGCTGCACCACAGGGATCCGGGGTAAAAAATGACAGGTCTGAAGTACAACAAATGGCCACAGCAAACTGCTATACTGATGTGGTGCAAAGGCTTAATTGTTTTGCTTTTTGTGGCTGGAAGAAGGGCCGGCCATATGACTGGTAGTCTGTTCCATGGTCAACCGAAAATGGTGCCTCTTTCCACAGAAGATAAGAATCAAATTAAGGTAAACAGTACCAGTCCACAAATGTTACCTTTATGACAGAAAAATAAATTAACTTTAAAACAAAATGTCAGTTCCACAGAAGTAAAATAAAAACTATTTCTCCACAGAATAAATGTTTTCAGTTACTTTACACTACTTTTAAAATGACAAGAAAAATGAGAGCTCTGTTCAAAAGTACGTTACAGCCTTGTGACAGTCAATTAAAGCACAACATTCCTAGCTTTAAAATCACCTTCCTAAAGATAAAACTGATAAAACAGCAATGCAAATAAGAAAATGATACTTTTCCCCCAAAGGGAACTTATCAGTAAAGGAAAAGCAGTAGTTGTCGATTCTCGAAAGCCACACAGGAGCATACTGTTAGATGACAGTACAGCTCTAAGGACTTTGCACACAAACCTGTCCATTATTCAGCTCAGCTCAAGGTGCCTGATTGTGTGGGTGTGCAGAAGCTTTGGAAGCTGGACGGCTACTGCAGCAGTAAACAAGCTTACGGTGCTTTCTAAAAGTATGTACAGATGACCAAACAGCAGCTTGTAGAATACGTCTAGAAATGTTTAACAAACTTTCTTAAAGCATACATATGGTAAAAGAACTTGTATAGTACTACATAAAGAAAAAAAAAACAAACATTCCTATTAATATGTGCATACATATGTGCACTGTCAACTGTGCCTTCCCATATGTGTAACTAGTCGGCCAACAAAAAGTATAATTAGTAATTCCTATACATTATTTACAGTTGCAGTTCTTTTTACTTCTCTGCTTGTTGCTTGTTGTTGAATTTCACCTGTATTTAAGCATCACGATTGTGCATAGCTGTGTACTGCACTACTGGGGTTAGCGCTACCCTGTACTGATGCAAATGCCTTAGCTGTCTGTCAGCAGGACTCGTCCAAGTCCCCTGTTACTCTGCAGGCAACTTAAATGCATACTAAGCAGTATTGCCACAGCTCTTCACCCTAAATAATCAACAGAATAAGCCCTTCTGTTATTCTTGTATCATAAACTGATCTAACTCCCTAACAGTACTACTGTATAAACCTGCCACTATGGATGGTCACTTTCCCACCATTTCTCTGGTCAGCCTGACTGACTTGGGCATCCTGAGGCAATGTAGTAATTGCCTCATGTATATTGACAACCACTTAGTCCCGAAATAAACAAATACTGTATGTGACAGATGTAATTATACTCTCAATTTGGAAGCATTCTTCTCACACGTAAGAAAAAATAAGACATTCAAACAAGTTCTCAACTCAGGCACTTCACCTCTCACACAAGTTCAGGACACAACACATACACCCACATATGCAAAGGTACTCAATAGAAGCCTACCAAAAGTTCAGAGACCTCCCAAGTGCAAATTCTCTGCACACACTTCAGCATGTATAGAAACCAGTGCACATAACACCACACAGTGTCTTACCAAATAGGTCCCTAATGCAAAACACCTCAAAACCTAATGTCTTGGTCATAAGAGACACCATAATGAGACACAGAGATGTCACCCTCACCAAGTTGGACAAAGAGAAGGTCATGGTCAGCTGCCTATCAGGTGCCAGGATTCATCAGATCACACATACACTCAAGTCACTCAGCAAGTACTGTTATGACTCTGTCATAGTACATGTTGGGGTGAAGGACTTGAGAAGTACCTCCCTGGACTACATGAAGAGAGACATGACTGAACTCTCAGTGTGTGTGTCCCAGGCAGGTATGGCCCTAGTCTTAGCCCTAAGCAGCATTCCATCTTCACCCAGGATGATGCCACAATATCAACAAAAAAATATTGACTTCAACAATTGGCTTAGTTTCTGGTGTCATGCCCGGGCTGACAAATACTGGATCCCCCTGGAAGATATGGTCAAAAGGGCACACTGCTTTGTCAGCGATTGTCTGCATCTGTCTCCGCTAGGCTTTCAGATACTGGATAAGAAAAGAAACATTGTGGCAACTCTGTTTAAACACTGGAAGTTTGCCAGGTTTAAACAAAGTGTCATCTATCACTTACTGAAGTTAAAAACTTGTAACAGATAATCTTTAAGATAAAAAAGGTTGTTTCAGTGTGACAATTAATAAAAAAGTAAGATTTGCAAGAGATGCACTTATATATCCAAACTGGAAGCGACACACTCTCCAGCCAAGACTGGAATACCTGGTCAAGAGGAGGTGGTCAACACTTGCACCACACCACATGGAACACACAGCCCTCCAGAACACACACCAGCACTGCCTTCACACAAAAACACAAACCGCACACCCACCTTTGCGGAGGCTCTCAATAAAAATATAACCAAACAGCAAAGACCTCCAAGGCAGAAATGCACTCGACCACCACAACACAACACTAATCATGAGACTCATAACTCTCCTAAACAGTGTACTACTGAACCAAAGCCACTAAGGCAAAACTGCATGCCCAACACACTAGTCATAGGTGACTCAATAGTGAGGCACACTGATGTCCCACTCACTAGCTTGAATAAGGAGAAAGTAACAGTCAGCTGCCTGTCAGGCTCCCGGATCCGCCACTTAACGCACGCACTCCCTCAACAACAGGTACAAATATGACTCTGTCATTGCACATGTGGGTGTGAATGACCTGAGACCTACTTCCCTGGACTACATGAAGAGAGACATGCAGGAGCTCTTGGATTACGCATCACAAGCAGGTATGACCCTAGCCCTGAGCAGCATCCTGCCATCACCCAGAATGATACCACAGTACAATCAGAAAATGATAGATTTTAACAACTGGCTAAGTTTCTGGTGTCATTCTAAGGAGATCCAGTATATGTCTGCTTGGGATAACATGACTGACAGACCTCGATGCTTTGCCAGAGATGGCCTGCATTGGTCACTCCTGGGTTTCCAGATACTGGCCAAGGCTTTTGCAACCCCTATAGTGCCTTTTCAAAGACCAAATTACCACTACAACAGCTACAAACAAATGCAATCTGAGAGTCATGCTACTCAACGCTATAAGTCTAAATCTCAAAATGCACTCGCTCGAAGCACTCCTTAAAATGGAGAACATCAACATTTGTGTAACAGAGACCTGGTTCAAGGCAGCAGAAAGCACCCCTGCACTACCAGGCTATAACTCATTCCACACCTTTCGGCCCCAGAACTTGGACTGAAGGCGGTGGTGTTTCCATATTCATAAAGGATGCACAAACCTCCAGACTGGTAGCCCAACATAACACATCTGAGATACTTCAGGTGCAGCTAACATTGGATAATTCAGCGATTAAGAAAGGCTGCAGAAATACCTCACTAAAAGAATCATAGGCCTAAAGCAGATGCCCTATACTGACCATCTAAAAAAATTCCAGCTATACTCTGTGGCATATCGTCTACTCAGAGGTGATCTCTGCTTAAGATACAAGGCCATCAAACTGAGCTGTTGAACATGCTCCACTTAAAGAAATCCCAATCCCTCAGAACCACCCACTCCAGGGATCTAAACCTTGTCATCACAATGAACAAAACATGCTGGAAGGATAGGTTCCTGACCCAGAGACTCTCATACTCTGGAACAGACTGCCCATACATGTCAAGCAGAGCGCCTCCTTGGCCCTCTGCAAAAGGAACCGTGACGATTGGATGGGAGATGGGAAATTCACCCCAGGGATCACGTCAGTCACCCTGCTAGACAGGAAAGTAAATATTGTGGGAAGAAATATCCAGGGAACTGTTATGGCTAGGCTTGTATAGGCCCTAGGGCCAATAGCCTAGTACCAACCTATGAACCTATGATTCAGGTCGTAGCCTGCTATAGGTCCCCTACCATGTCCCAATACTCACAACTCCATGTTCCTAAGCACCCTGGAGAATATTAGGGTCCAACCTAACACTCTCATACTGGGCGACTTCAACTACCCCTCAATTAACTGGGAAACTTACTCATGTGCCAGTACACTTGCCCAATGCTTTCTGGAATTCATTAATTCAAATGCTCTGGACCAGCTCGTTCTTACCCCCACTAGAGGTACCAACATCCTTGACCTCGTCATTACTAATATGGGCGACCATTGCTCTACACCAATAGTCAACTCCTCCCTGGTTAGAGCCGACCACAAACTGATCACCTTGGAAATCCACATTCCTCCTACCCCCCCACCCCCCACAAAGGTAACCACCATGAAAAACTTCTCCAAAGCTAACTTTAGGCTCCTAAATACAGAGTTGGCTAACTTCATGCCACCCATGCAACTGGAGAATAGTTGCATGACCACCAAATCATACACCAATTAACTGTATGAACACGTACACAAATGCATTGATCTCAACATGCCCAACAGAACGCCAATAGAAGACGCTCTCCTCAAAAAAAAAAGGAAGCCAATCTGGTGGTCTCCTGCCACAAACAAACTCTACAACAGAAGAAGGAAACTGATGCGGAATAAGGCAAAGTCCCAAGACTGGAAAATCTCCTTTGTCAGCCTCAATAAAAAGGTTGCGATCACTCATCAAATCCTCTAAAACTAGCTATGAAAACAGAATTCCAGCAGACAGTAAAGACACCCACAAGGCCTTCTATAGTAATGTAAAGAATCTCCATGGCAATACCAAAATTTGCTCTGAGCTACTGCACAATGGTACCTCCTATACCAAGCCAACATATATTGCCAATATATTGGTCGACAGATTCCCCCCCCCCCGCCAAAGGACCAATCATAATACCAGTAGATTGCCAGGCACCCAGTATTACTGCTGCACAGGTTAAAACAGCAGTGTCCAAGGCCAAGAATACAGCTTCTATGGGACCTGACAATATCCCTGGATGTGTTCTACATGAACTACAGAGTGAACTGGCACCTCACCTGTTTGCCCTGTTCAATCACAGCCTCACCTCAGGCTTTGTCCCTACCGAATGGTGCACTGCTGCAGTCATCCCTCTCCACAAAGGAGAAGCGATTACAGACCCCGGGAATTATCGCCCCATTAACTTGACAAGTCTGATATGCAAAGCTATGGAACACCTCATCATGGACCTAACAAACAAGGATACAGGCAATCTACAAACTCTGGATCCTACACAGTTTGGTTCTGTGAAGGGTAGATCATGCCTGCTCAACTTGGTCAACTTCTTTGAGTCAGTCACCAGAGCTGTGGATGAAGCCAAGGTGGTTCATACAGCCTACCTTGAGCTGGCCAAGACCTTTGATACCATTCTCCACTCAGGAATCATAGAAAAACTCCCTAAGCTAGGCGTCAACCCCTATATCACTAGGTGGGTTGCAAATTGGCTCACAGAAAGAACCCACAGTGTGAAAGTAGCTGACTCCAAGTCAGACTGCCAACCAGTCACTAGTGGAATCCCACAGGGTGTGGTCCTGGGTCCTCTCCTGTTTGGTATCTACTTCTCTGAAGTCCAGGCCAACTCGAAGGGACTCTGGCTGACAAAGTTCGCAGACAATTGCAAGTTGGGAGCTATTATTAACTCCCCAAGTGATGCTGACATCCTACAGAAAGGGCTCAATGAGACCAACAACTGGTGTCAGAGCCACGGCCTTAAGCTCAATGCCAAAAAATGTATCGTCATCCCCCTTGGGAAAAACCCGGTTCCTTTGAATTACCACATTGATGGTAGTCCACTGACCACAGAAGGCGTTATAAGAGATCTGGGAACACAGGTTGACAGCAACCTCTCTTTTGACCACCACGTTGCCACTGTGGTCAGAAGTCCTTCTATGTGGCACATCTCATTACTAAGGGTTTTGCATCCAGGAAGAAAGAGGTCATTGCTCCCTCTACTCTTCCCTCATTAGGCCAATCATGGAGTACAATGCTCCATTTGGCATGTACCTCACTAGACACCTGAAACAACTGGAGAGGCCACAAAAGTACCTCACAAAGAGGATCTTAGGCCTTAAACACTTGCCCTATATGGACAGACTCAAAAAACTCCAACTATTCTCTGTCTCATATTGCCTACTTAGAGGCGATCTCTGCTTGACTTACAAAGCCATGTCTGACCCAGCTATGTTAGAAATGCTACATCTAAAGAAATCCCAATCCCTCCGCACAACACGCTCCAGAGACCTCATCTGCATTACCACAATCAACAGAACATGCTGGAGGGAGAGGTTCATAACCCAGAGACTGCCCATGCTATGGAATTGACTTCCCATACATGTCAAGCAGAGCACCTCACTGGCCTTCTTCAAGAGAAATCTTGACGAGTGGATGGGAAATAGAAAATTCACCCCGAGGATCACTCCAGTGGCTCTACTTGACAGAGGCACTAGGAACTAAAGTTGGGTGGCATGACGCCAGGTTAATCCTATGGGCTAGGCTTGTAAAAGGCTCTAAGGCTGTTAGCCTAGTACACACCTTTGAACCTATATATATATATATATATATATATATATATATATAATTATTCTGGATTTTATGTTGTCGTCTCTTTACATTTTTGAATTGTTCCTGGAGGCTTGACGATTCATGTGACTTGTAAAAACTTTTAAATGGATGTTTGATACTGACTTTTTTATCTGATGAAGTCTTTATAATGTCAGACGAAAGCGCTTACCTGGTTATTAAATGGTTTTGGTGATAAGTTACTTATGCTATATTTTCTTTTAAAAGTTTGTTTACTTATTTTTTTGGAGTTTGTTTGTGGCTGTACGTAATGGCCATGGTGCCTTTGCCGTTCTCAGTCCCTGTTTTTGGAAGATGATTTTAATGAGGTGCAGAGGACAGTGAAAAATTTGACCTTACTTGTGGCAACAGTTAACCCAGAGAATTGAGGATATTTTGCCAGTGGTGTGCCTGACATGGAAAGCAATGCAAATGGAGTGAATCCAGGGATGCTAGTGAGCAGAATGGAAACAGTAATGGCTCCAGGTTGGAATAATACCCCTTTACATCCTGCTTTGAATAAGGAAGGCAACATTCCTATCATGAATGAATGGCTGCAACAAAAAATAGAGGTTGTGATGGAACAACAGAAGGAGAATACAAGTCTAAAAGAACATTAAATGCATATGAATATACACTGCTCAAAACTGAGAAACTGCAATTACAGAACTTGTATTTTATTGTAGCAATTAAAACTAATAGAGTTCCTAAAGGCCTGAGGATGTAGTGTTATCCTACCGGTCTAGTAAAAAAATGCCATTATTGCATAAATATCTTTTAACCATGTCTGACAGACATGGTTGTGATTACATGGAACTCTTAGTTAAATATAATGGGAAATTAATCAATGAGCTAAGTGGAGACATTACAGCTACTGATAAAGAGATTACAAATGATTTGCTTTATAAGCAATACAAATTAGAACATTCTAATATTTTTCAAGTATTGAAGCACAGATTCAGAAAATTAAAAAAAAAAACTGGAACGAGACAGGAATGACTATAACAACCGTAAAGCATACTCAAACCCACCTGAATCACATGTGTGGGGTGGAAAATATATGAAAAAGAGTCAGGATACTATGCAGTACAATAAGAGAGACACGAATGAAAAAAATGGGAGAGAATTTGAATTAGACCCTTTGGATTTCCCTCCACTGTACCACTTGAAGTGGCTCAACCAAAACAAAAGAATCTGATAGAACAATGGAAAAGGTGGAATTCGGTGTCCTTTCCCCAAAATCACAGACAAGGGTGGCGAAAAGCAAGGTCCGAGGAGAGACAACTGGAATCAAGCTCAATGTACTTAAGTGATGAGGACAATTAGTTATTAATGACAAATTTTGTACTGTGGTTACATATGAGGGTGGGGATTTTAAAATATACAATGTTAGATCTTGTAATATTCATTCAGGTCATGCTGATTTATTTGCTAAAGGACTTTCATTTGTACTTACAAAAAAACCTAATACTGAAAATACATTAAAGGATGTAAAATGTTTTGTGAGGAAATTGAATTTGGGTATAATATTTTATGATGTCACTTCAAAACAGGGTACCAAGTGACATTAACCCCCCATTGTACCCATTATTATATTTTTGAGAAAATGTGTGAATTTGATTTGAAATACATATTGAGTAAAAACAACAGGTATAATAATGGTTGTTATGACTGGCACATTACTAAGAAAGAACAGCAAATGTTGGAATTCTTAAAAATGTATAGTATTGACATCATGAAGCCTGATAAGGGAGGTGGGCTAGTGGTGATGGATAAAATGAATTATATTGAATGAAAGGATGTACAATATACTGTTTGAAGATACATACAGGCAAGTATCTAAAAATGAAATGAATGCAGCATATAAAAAGATCTATGTGGCACTTAATGTTATGCTTTTACAAAAGCAAATTGATATAGATCAATCTAAGTATCTTAATATGACAACTCTGAGGACACCTACTATCTTTGGTGTTCCAAAGATACATAAGGATCTGAATAATCCCCCAATATTTCCAAAAGTGTATGCCCGTGGCATCCTATAGCTATGTTTTTGGATGAGAATTTGAAAAAAAAATATGTAGAAAAGGAACAAGTTTGCAATGATTCATGAAACTTAAGAAAAAATGCAGCAACCTTGATTATGATAATCAATGTTTGTTCTTAGCAGATGTCAAATATTTATTTACAGTTATCCCTCATGATGTAGGAATCCAACAGTTCACAGATTTTTTTTAGTTAGAAATAAAGTCTCTCAGAATTAAATTAATTTGTATGAAGAGCTATTAGAATTTAAAAAAATAGCTATAACTTTTTTGAGGGGGAGTATTTTCTACAGCAAAAAGGTGTTGCAATGGGGTCAGCATGCGGACCACTGTTTGCTAACATAGTCATAACAGAATGGAAGAGAAGCCATCTACTTAACAGTGAATATGAAGGGTCATGCTGCCTACATACTAGGAACCTAGATGATATATTTATATTATGGAAAAAAGACCAATAAAAGATATCTCAATTTTTAGACTATAGTAACAGTACTACTAACTTTTTGACTTTTTCTTAGGAAGTGCGGGGGGGAGTATATGCTATTTGAGTGTATGGTTGGAGAATGATGAAGAAAACAGATGGTAGATTTCCAAAATCTATAGAAAACCAACCTATTCCAATGCATTCCTTCATTATAGTAGTTTGCACCTAACAGAACAAAAGAGCACTGGTCAAGGGACAGCTCGAGAGCTGCACGTATGGTGACACTGGATGAGCACGTTTTGGATGAATGTAACTTACTGAAGAATATGTTCCTACAAAGAGGATATCCTGGGGCATTTACTGATAATCGTATGGAAGAAGAAGGTCCGAATAAAAGAAAAAAATATTACTTTGTCCCTATATTAGCAGCAAAAGAATACTAGATTTAACACAAAACAGAGACATCATTAGGAAAGAAATGAATTATAGAAATTCTTTCATTACTACCTTTTCTGTTGATAAACTGTCTTTTGGCTTTTCCCGGTTAGGGGTCGCCACAGTGGAACTCCGGTCCGCTAATGATTGGCAGTAGATTTTTACGTGCTGGCTTGCCAGGCCTAACGCACAACCTTCAAAGAAGGAATGCCCATTCACGCATGTTGACACACAGAAGACACTCTAACTGAGAATCGAATGTGCAACGTCTAACTGTGAGGCGACAACGCTACCTTCTGTTGACAGTGATATAAAAATGATTTTAAAGAAAAATTGGGTGATTATGAATGAAGAATGTTTAGTAAAAAGGAAAGTTGGAGGAAAAAAATATTTGCTGTTTACAAAAAAGGAACAAACTTGAAAAATATTTTTGAATCTATGAGGGAGCAAGTCGAACTAAGAAGGGGTAAAATGAATTAATGTGGTTGCTGCAGTTATTGTAAATTTATAAAGAAGAGGGATATATTCACGATCAATGAACAGGTGTTTAAAGTTAGAGGTAGATACAATTGTGACACCACGAGTGTCGTATATGTGGCTTTTTGTCAGATGTGCCTGGGGTATTATACTGGAAAAACTGAGTGTAAGCATAAAAATAGGATATATGAACATGCGTATGTAAAAAAAAAATTATGACAAATGCTTTGAGTAAACATGTTCACAATTACCCTGGACATGAGTTTAAGTTTACAGTCTTGGAGAAAGTGGAATTAAATCCAAGAGGGGGACCCTAGGGAGCTACATTTGGAAAGAAAATAATTATTATGTCAGCTCTGTTTAAACTGTGGAAGTTGGCCAGTTTTGAACAAAGTGTCATCTATCCCTTGCTTACTGAAGTTACAACCTTATGAAAGATAAACTTGAAGACAGAAAGGTTGTTTCAGTGAGATAAATAATAATACAAAAAGTAAAATACTTTTATACATATATATATAGTTTTTTTTTTTTTTTTTTTTTTTTTTTTTTTACTAAAGTTGTTTTGAATTTTACATTAAGATGATTGCTCCTGGGGGCTTGGTGATCATTTGACTTCTAAAAACCTTTAAATGGATGTTTGATACGACATGTATATGATGATGTCTTTTTAATGTGAGACATAAGCGATTATCTGGTTATTAAACGGCTTTGGTGGTGAGTTACATGTGCTGTATTTTGTTTTATTAATTCCTAGAATACTTTCTGCTACTTTAAAGAAATATTCTGAATGAGTATTGTTATTTTCCTTAAAGGCCTGCATCCATAATCCCAGTCTCTCTTTGTTTCTTGAGTTTCCTCCCTGTTTCATCATCTCTTTCAACTTTGAATTATAGTTTTCTGCTTGTGCTGTGTACAGGAGCCTTAACTATGCAGCTCTGAAATACCCCTTCAAATCAGGTAATCCCAATCCTCCCTGTTCTACTGGAAGAATCATCTTATCCCACTTGACTTTTGCAATGTTCCCCTCCCAGATAAAGCCCTTCAGCTCTTTATTAACTGCTATCCACACCTTCGCCTCTGGTTGATAAAAATATGCCTGACCTGTGTATAAGACTAATGGGATCAAACATTTTAACTGCTTGTATCTTACTCTCCATATCCATATAACAAAGCATCCGTTTTCTCAGTTTTTGTTTTACCATTTGTTTAGTCTCTTCCCACATACCCTTAACTGCCACATCAGAATCATTTTTAATCCATACTGCTAAATACTTCATTTTATTACGCCCCTATAAATATGGATACTGCTGAACCAATTAGTGTGTGTGTGTGTGTGTGTGTGTGCACATAATTTACCGCTATTGCCTTTGTTTTAGCTTCATTCATTTTGTATCCCAAAAATGTATTTATTTACTTATTTATTTTTATTTGACATTTGTTTACTACGGTGGACTGACTGGGTCTACAGAACCCGGTTTCAGCAGAGGCCCGGGGAGAAAAGCTCCACATACAGTACAATACAAATACAGTATAATCCAATACAATAAAAATTACATTAGAAATACTATACAAAAATAAGTTGAAAGAACAAACTGCTACAAGATGTTGCAATATATTACTACACATCTAGACAATTCTATACAGTTAAAACATTACAGACAATAATAGTCACTCTCACCATACATGATATAGAGTGTCCAAAAAATAGTACACAGGTAGTGCAATGTGTGACATTGACCGTTATAGTTCATGCAAAATAGAATGTTAGCTTCAGTTAGGAAAATAGCAGCCAGAAAGTTAGTGATGCAGATAGATAGTGAGAGAGGGTTCAGAAGAACAGAAGCAATAAAGCCTGAACAGTAGCTTAAAGATACGGTATAGAAGCAGAGAATAACTTAGAAGAGCCTTAGGATCTTGCAGTCTGTGAGGGATTGAAATGTGACAGAAGATGAAGACCTGAGCATTAGACAGGTTTTATGCAGGAGCAGAGCCATGTATTTTTGAGATGATTTTTTAAAGAGGCTTTGAAATGGGTTAGGCCAGGCACAGACCTGGTAGCTAGAGGTAGTGAATTCCAAACTATAGAGACAGAGTATGAATACAGAGAGTGACGAGGTTTTCTTGTGGGTTTTGAGATAGCTAAGAGATTTTTGTCTTCTGATCGTAGGGATCAATTTGGTGTGTAAGGTGTGACTAGAGTGGCTAGTGCAGGGCAGGCAGTAGGCTTGAAAATAAGGTTATGCAAGGTGGACAGCTGAATAATGGCAAGCTGGTTGGGGAGTTCAAACCAGTTTAATTCTAGGAGTGGTTTACAGTGGTGTGTGTGATATTTAGAATTTGTGGCAAACTTTGTTGTAACACTGTTCCAACTTGCTTAGGGTAGAAGTTTGTAAGTTAGTTAAAATAGGGGCACCATAAAGAAGAGAGGGAAGTAAAATGTTTTTGCAAGGGTAGTTTTGGTTGCTGCAATAAAGAAATATTTGTTTCTATATAAGAGTCCCATTTTTCATGAGTTTTCTTTACATTTTGCTGTATATGGGAGTCAAATGAAAGTTTATTGTCAATGGAAACACCTAGAAGTTGGGTTTCCTGCACTACTTCTATGACAGTGTTTCAGATGCAAGGATATTGAAATGATCAGTGACAGTGGAGGTATTTTGGGGATGAAAGAGTACTAATTTTGTCTTCTTTGGATTAAGACAGAGTTGGGCATTTCATAGCCAGGACTCAACTGCAGTAAAGGACTGCTGAGTTTTTGAAAGTAGTTCTGGTAGTGACTGATCAGTGCAGATTATGGTGGAATCATCAGTGTACTGAATGAGGGTCCCAAGGTAAGAGGCAGTGTGAAGGTTGTTTGTGAAAATGTTGAAAAGTAGGGGTCCTAAGATGGAGCCTTGGGGAACTCCAGTAGGGTTGTGGAGAAAGGGTGAGAGTTCATTGGACCATTTCACTGCTTGTTTACGATCCTTGAAGTATCTCTGAAACCATTTTACTGTGTTATGTGAGAAGCCTACGTTAGACATTGTGTTCAGAAGTAAGGGGTGAGACACTGTGTCAAAGGCCTTGGAGAGCTCAAGGAATAATGAGGCTGTATAGCATCCTGCATCTCTGGCCTTGTTCATAGTGTCTGTAAAAGATAATAGGGCTGCAGCTGTGCTGTGGTTAGGTCGGAAGCCATGTTGGGTTTTGGTTAAAAGATTGTTTTGCAATAGATATTGCATTACCTGCTGATGAATACCTCCCTCAAGAATTTTGGATACGGGTGACAACAAGATGGATATACGTAGGAAACTGGATGGATCAAGAGTTGCCTCTTTTGTGGATGGGTGTGATGTGAGATCGTTTCCATATAGTAGGTACTTCTGATTCAGATAAAGACCTATTGATACGGATACTGACTGGGTAGGCGACTGAGTTGGCAGCCACTTTGAGGTAGTATGGGGGAGAATATCAGCTGAGGTAGAGCAGGGATTTAGTTTTTGTAGCAGTTTCTTAATGGTCTTAGTGGGTATGGACTGAAATGAGAATGAGGTCTGTATGACATTTTGTTGAGTAGGGGGGTTAGTAATGACAGGGTTAGAAGTAGCTGATGGCCTGGGATTGGTGTCTGAATAGGTTGAAGGGTGGGGTGGGGGTCCAGCATTAGGGGTGTTAGTATGTCTGAAATTGATTTTATGAAGTGCTTGTTAAAGTTTTTGGCTATTTGTGATGGAGGGGTATCAGGTGATAGGGTGTGTGCTCCATTTCTTCCTGGGTTAGGTACAGAAGATATGGAGTGCCAAAATTTACTGGGGTTGATTTTATGCTGGAGCTGAAGCTGGGAATAGTATGACTTCTTACCTCTGTTGATTAGTTTTGTCATTTTGTAACATAGTGTTTTGAAATTAACATGATTTAGTTCATTTTTGTTTTGTTTCCAGGTTGGCCAGGCTAGGTCCCTTTGCTTCATCAGGTGTTTACATTCCTTAGACAGCGACAGTGCTGAGTTATTTTTTATTCTTTTCATACAAATGGGAGCTAGTGTATTAAGTATGTAAAGGAAGGTGTCATTAAAGTATAGTACAGCATCATTAAGAGGTAGTTGCTTAAGGGGTGTCCAGTCTATTTCCTGTAGGAGATTGATGAATTTATGTTGACCAACATTAGTTGAGTTCCTAACTGATTTTATACCATGTACTCTTAGTTGTTGGGAGTTTGTTCTAAGGGAATAATCTGGCAGATGATCGCTCAGGCAGCTAGACAGTGTACCAGAAGTGGGGTAATTGGCAAGGTGGGATACTAGAATCCAGTCTAAGGTGGATTGGCAGGTAAGATCTTTGCTGTTGGAGCATTGATCAGCTGAGAATAAACATACAAATTTATACTATTTGTGGATGAGTCGGAAGCTATGGTTTGCTAATCTATATTTACGTCTCCTATGATTATTGTTTCAAGGTTTATTTTTTGGGATGTCCAGGATAAAATATTTTCCAACACTGGCATATTGTTACCTGGTGGGATATATATTACTATTATGCAAATTCTTTTTGATATATTGAGGTTTAAAAAGGAGATTCGTATCTCAGCACTGGAAAAGATGTGTATATTACTGGTGTAGGGTGTGATGTTGAGTGCTGAAGGATACAGAAGTGCTATCCCCTCCCCCCTTTTTTTTAGATCTATCTCTTCTGGTTATTGCAAAGTTTGGAGGTATTATTTACGAGTCTTTTACATTGGGGTGTAGCCATGTTTCAGTAAGGGCTAGTCTGTCAGGTTTATTTTGATCAATCCAGGCATGCAATGGGGCTATTTTATTACATATACTTCTAAGGTTAACAGTAAGTATGTTTAAATCTTTGGGATTACTCTTGTGGTTAGAATTAATGGATGGACCAGGGTTAGGATGCATGTCTCCACATTTGAGTAGATAGTGAGGAATGCATACCATGGGAAGTGTTTTTTATTCCTAGGTGAGGGTACTGGTGTGAATTGTGGTTTCATAGGAGGTGAGGAGGCCAGTTTGTGGTTTGAATAGAATGGGAGGGTACAGGGGAAAAGCTGGGAGGAGATATGTTAGAAGCTGTGTTGTTTATTGGGGAGAGGGTTAGAGGAGGTTGTTGATGTGTATTGGTGTGTGGGGGTATCCAACGATATAGCTGTAATGAGGCTGAGAATTAAGAGTAAAGAGGCTAGGCAAGTTAGGAAGAGCATGTCAACTGTGATAGCGAGTTTAAAAATAGTAAAAGTGGAATTTGTGTTTTTGAATGTAGTATCAGGTGTAAACAGAGATTGTTATCATGTGATATATGTGCAGCTGAAGGCAAGGTTGGAAATGCTTTGACTTCAGAGTGGGCTCCAACAATGTGGTTAGGTGTTTTACCTTGCAGTTTGTGATAAGGACGGGATGGAGGAGATGTGATTAGTCAGTAGTAAAATTATGCTGCAATGTTAGTTTGCGCGTATAGTAGAAGAGAAGGTGGTAACCCTGGAGTTAATGTAAAATAGTTTGAGGTGGTGACTGTATTGTGATGGTAAAGTAGTGTAAGATGAAAAAACTATAGTAGAGGGCATGTGAATTCAAGGTGATGGATGTAAGGGAGAGCAGATAAGTTTGACTAAATATAAGAAAGTAAGGTGTGCATGAAATGTGGGTATGGACAAGGTAGACATGTATTTAACTAGATAATAGGAATGAGAGGGAGTGGTTTGCTTAGTATAAGAGTAGAGGTGCTGGGGGAGGGTGGGACATGGAGGAAGGGCAGGGGAGCACAGCAAACGGAGTGGAAAGAATCCCCCCAGGTGGTTTACTACCATAAACAATCAATGAAGGAGGATCTTCATGGATACAAAGACAAGGTGTCTGAACTCTAAATCTCAAAAAGATATGCAACTGTCTCAAAATGTTCCACAACACTGTAATGTCTCTTTCTGGTTTTGTCAGGTATAAAATTATATCATCTGCAAATACATCCATCTTTTCTTGATTACCATACCAGTTATATCCTTGAATTTCTGAGTCCCTTATTTTCTTTGCCAATGGTTCTAAATATAATGCAAATAACATAAGGGAAAGAGGACACCCCTGCCTGGTTCTTCTGCTCAAGCAGAAATTATCAGAGAAGACTCCACCCACTTTAATTTTCACCTCTGATCCCTCACATATCCTCCTATACAACCTTATAAATTTTTTTTCAGGAAATGCAAATGATTTACCTATTTATTTGATGTTTGTGTACCAAGACAGTCTTTTTCAGCGGAGGACTGGGTGGAAAAGCCCCACAAATGTCATTTTGCAAGATAAGTAACATAAGACAAATACAACAACTTATAACATAAATATGCATAACTCATCAGTTGCAAAGACAACAAATGCAATTAAGAAGGTCAACACAGATGTTCAGTTAAAGAAATTAACACATTAATTATAAAACATAAATATACATAACTCATATGTTAAATAGACAATACAGATGCAATTAAGAATATCATATAGATGACCAGTTAATGAAATTGACAAGCTGTACAGAGAGTTATTCAGAGTTTTTACAAGGAAGGTACTTTTGGCACATTTATATATACAAAAATGAGAAGTTATGTACCTACCATAACGTTCCATGTTAGTTGTCTTCTCTCGCCTTCTTTCTTGCTTGATGGGTTCGGAGCCGATCCTCGGCTCCCACTCGGCACTTGCTAAGCTCGAGAGTCACTTTTACCAGCTCGAGGCAGCCCCATATCCCATGATGCAAGGCGGTAAGTACCCAGATATCGTTTGATGACAATAGGCAATAGCACCTAGCATAAATAACTTTCAAAAGGAAGAAAGAAGGAGAGAAAAAAGGCCTGAAGGATGGTAGGAGGACCAGCACTGTATGGTCTTCAGAAGCATACTTCCCTGTAGAGAGAAAGGTCTGTCCAGGGCTGGGCGAAGGAGGGAGGGGAGAAAGAAAGAAAGCGAGAAGACAACTAACATGGAACGTTATGGTAGGTACATAACTTCTCAATGTTAAGTTGTCAATCTCGCCTTCATTCTTGCTTGATGGGACCGTCCTAGCACCTCTATCCTGGGTGGCTCAATGGAACAGACTCTTGAGAACTGTAGAGCCAAAACTGGCTCTGTCCCTGGAGGCCAAATCCAATTTGTAATGGGAAACAAATGTATGAGGAGTGGCCCAAGTGGCTGCCATGCAAATAGTGTCTAATGGAAGTCTAGCTTGAAAAGCTGTGGAAGTGGCTAAGCTTCTGGTTGAATGCGCTTTAGGTTTCGAGCACAGCTGTTTTCCCCTGAGCTGATAAATTTCAGAGATGACAGAAGAAAGCCATCTAGACAAGGTCACTTTTGAGACAGGAAGGCCTTTCTTGTTATCAGCATAAGAAACAAAGAGCTGATCGGATTTCCTGAATTGTTTTGTTCTGTCCAAATAATATCTGAGTTGGCGGTGGACATCAAGATAATGTAATTTTTGTTCCGATCTGTTTGAATAGTTTGGGAAAAATACAGGAAGATCAATAGCCTGATTCAAATTAGTCTTTGAGGCGACCTTAGGCAAAAAGGTCGGATTAGTTCTCAATGATACTCTGTCTTTGTGGAAGACTAAATAGGGGGGGCGAACAGATAGAGCATGAAGTTCAGACACCCTCCTAGCCGATGTAATAGCAACCAGGAATAAAGTTTTCCATGAAAGAAATTTCAGGGAACAAGAAACAGCTGGCTCGAAGGGAGGAAGAATCAAGGATGTCAGCACTAAATTTAGGTCCCATTGAGGAGGAGGACTCCTGATTGGAGGTTTCAGGAGAAAAATTCCTTTCAAGAAGGCTCTACACAAAGCCTGTGGGACATAATGTTGTGATCTGCGAACCCGACATGAAAGTTCGAGATAGCAGCCAACTGAACATTGACCGTGGAAGAAGAGCCCGCGTGAAAAATTTTCGCTAAGAAATCCAAAACTGCTTGTACTGGAGCAGTGAAGGGATCAATATTTTTGGCTTTTGCCCAATAAGAAAAACTTTTCCATTTGCTAGTATAAATCCTCCTAGTAGAGGATTTTAAGGAAGCTACTATGATGTCTCTAACAGGATTAGAGATCATAGGAAGCCTGGCTAAAGAAGGAAGTGGAGCAACCATGCTGTGAGGTTGAGAGAAAGGATAGACCGGTGCAGCTGACCCGATTGGTGAATCAGAAGGTCTGGCACTGGGTCCAGATGCCACGGCTGCACCAAAAGGTGACGATGGAGGAACGGAAACCAAATTTGTCGAGGCCAATAAGGAGCAATGAGAATCATTTTGGCTCTCAAAACGGTGGCTTTCTGGATTACTTGTGGAATCAGAGGAAAGGGAGGAAAGGCATAAAGAAGTCCCTGGGGCCAATCCTGGGTCAGAGCGTCTCTGGGGGGATGGCCTGGCAGTGGGAAGAGAGAGAAGAAGTCTGGGCATTTGCTGTTTTGGGGAGTAGCAAAAAGATCGCAACATGGGCGGCCCCATTCTAGAAAAATCTCCTCCACTATAGATTGTTTGAGAGACCACTCGTGAGGCATGAGAATAGCTCTGCTCAATCTGTCCGCTAAAATGTTGGTTTTCCCAGGGATATGCGTTGCTACCAGAAACCAATGAGAGGAGATCGCCCATTGCCAAAGTCTGAGCGCTTCTCGACACAAGGGGTAGGACTTGGTTCCGCCCTGTTTATTGATATACCATACTACAGACATGTTGTCTGTGTGGACTGCAATTGTCCCCAAGGGAAGAAAGTCGTTGAGGGCTTGCAACGTTAAAAGCACTGCTCTCATCTCTAGGACATTTATGTGCAGGTGGTATTCGAACGGTTGCCACATCCCATGAACCATCCTGCCCTGATAATGCCCCCCCACCCGATCAGGGAGGCATCCGTAGTGACAGTGGCTACCGGGGCTGGGGGTACAAAGGGTCTGCCTTGGTGAATCTGGGGAGAAGTAATCCACCAAGAAAGATGATTCTTGCAAATCTGTGTCACCAGTATTTGGTGACGCATCGGAAGTTGTTGGTAGGACCACTGAGTGAACAAAATCCACTGAAGAAGGCGCATATAGAAGCGGGCCAGGGGAAGAAGGGTAATGGCCGCAGCCATGAGGCCCAACACCTTTAGAACCATTCTGGCTTGTACTTTCTTGCTGGCTAGGATGATTCTCACGTGACTTTGTATATCTGAGATTCTTTGGTCTGTGAGGGTAGCTGACATCCGAACAGTGTTTAAGTTTGCGCCTATGAAAGTAATAGACTTGCAGGGCAATAAGGAGGATTTTCCGTAGTTGATCGAGATGCCCAATTGAGTGCAAAGATTTATTGTGTAATCCCTGGCTTGAAGAATCTGATGCCTGGTGGTGGCTGAAAGGAGCCAGTCGTCGAGATACGGAAACACCTGGAATCCTTGACGTCTCAGGTGAGCCGTGACCACTGCTATACATTTGGTGAACACTCTGGGGGCTGTAGTGAGACCAAAGGGCAGGGCTCTGAATTGGAAATGACTGGACCCCAGCCGAAAGCGGAGAAACCTTCTGGAGCGTCTGTGAATTTTTATGTGATAGTACGCATCCTGAAGATCTATTGAGCACATCCAGTTGTCCTTCTGTAAGAAGGGCAGAATTGACTGAAGTGTGGCCATTCGGAATCTTGTCTTTCTCACAGACTTGTTGAGTCTGCTGAGATCCAATAATGGTCTCCAGTCTCCCGTCTTTTTGGGGAACAAAAAGAACCTTGAGTAGATTCCGGGCTCTGAATGGTGTGTTGTAATTGGCTGAATGGCTCTTTTTTGTAGAAGTTTTAAAACTTCTAACTCTGCAATTTCCCTTAGACCGGGTGGTACATCTGGAAGGGAATTTGAGTGAGAGAAGGGAGTTTCCTCGAAAGGAATTTTGTAACCCTCGGATATGATCGACTGTACCCATCTGTCTTGAGTTAGGGAAAGCCAGGCTACTGGGTACAGCGATAGTCTTCCCCCGACTGCCTCCAAGGATGGACAGTTGGGCAACATCTCAGGGATGCTGAAAGGGCTTGTCAGAGAGAGGCTCTCTGCTTCCCTGGTTTTGTGGACCCCCTCTGCCTCTAGAGCGGCGTCTGTTATTGTTACCCCCTCTGCCTCTAGGGGTAAACTGACCACGTGAATCCGGCGTGACTCCTTGGGATTTGCGGAACCACATTTTGACACCCTTCTGTCCTTTAGGGTAAGGTCTAGAAGGGGTGGAAAAACGGATCCCTACGGCAGAAAGAGTCTTGCCGTCCTGCTCACACCTGGTCAATGTTTCCTTCACTTGAGGGCCAAACAAAGCTGACCCATCAAAGGGAGAGTTTGTGAAGGACGCCTTAAAGGGATCTGCAAAATTACAGAGCCGCATCCAGGCTTGGCGTCTAAGAGCCACACCTGTACCTGCGGCCCTACTCGCTCCATCTGCTGCATATGATATCAGTCGCATGGAGGAGTTAGCAATAGAATTAAGGGTTACTAGCTGCGAAGCAATTTTTTCTTGAGCCCCTGCAGCTGTGGGATCCTGTACTACTTCACCTAGCTCCTTAAGGATATCACTTTGGAGTCTAGTGAAGTGACATAAGTAGTTCAGCGAGCGCATAGCAAAGGTCGCTGAAGAGAACATCCGCTTACCATACCTATCCATGGTCCTAGAGTCCTTATTAGGAGGATGGACAGGTACGGAAGGATCTGCAAGTTCCTTCTTAGTGGCAGCCGCCACCACCATGGCATCAGCAGGGACACCTTTCGTAAGGAATTGCTTGTCTGAAGGGGCAGTAATAAATTTAGACGGCCTCCTAGGAACTGGCTCTACAGAGTCAGGAGCAGCCCAAGCCTTTCGAGCAATAACCTGCATAAGGGGTTCGAAGGCGGAGACACCCAGGAGGTGGAGGGCCGAGATCCAAAAGCCTCCAGGTATACCGACTCATCCTCAGAGGGATTATTGGAGGGCCAGTTTCCCCTCTGTTTAAGGAGTTCTAGGATGTCTGAAAAGGAGACATCCTCAGAGGGGGATCTTGGGGATCCCTCCGACTCATCTAAGTCGGTATCTGAAGTGATAGACTCGGGGAGTCTACGTGTTTCCTCTTACAGGTCCTCTTGCTGGAGGATCCCTGACTGATCAGGAGAATCCTCGGAAGAGGGGGTTCTTCCCAGTGGGGAAACCTGAGGCGGAGGATCTCTGGGTCCGGGAGCAAGAGAGATGGCAGAGATATCGACAGACACCGTAGAGGGAGGAGCTAAGGGAACAGACTGCTGGCTGAGTCCAGTGGCCAGCACACTCTTCATCACCTCGAAGGCTCCCCTCCCAGGGAGGTCCGAGAGAACCCGTTCAAGAACCAGGAACTCCAGGGCCCACCGAAGGGAAGGCTCCGAGGCAGATGTCGGAGCCGAGCTCACCAAGGCCGAGGCTCCAAGGGAAGAGTGGGGTCGGACAAGGGTCCGATGCCACTCACCCCTCGGAGGAGACCAGGAAGCCCGACCACCGAATCCCTCTAAGGAAGGTCTCGAAGAAGAGATAAGAGTAGAGGCTGAGGGAGCAGAAGGGGGGAGGGGTATCTGTCCCTCAGCCATAGCAGAAACTATTCCCGAAGACTCCAGCTCCAAACTCTGAGGTAGAGTCGAAGGAGGAACTGCAAGGGGGTGTGGACTAATAGTCGTCTGTTGAGACGGACTATGTAGCATCTGGGCCAGTGCCTGTGATTTTAATAATCTACTGACCACCCTCTCTAAATCATGGTCAGAAAGCCTGGATGATCGGCTCCGATGGCTCCGTTCCGAGAGGAGAGGAGAGGCCGGAGCCGAGAGTATCGGTTCCAAGGAAGGGGACCTGGACCTCTTCCTCGAAGGAACCATCGGAGCCGACGAAACCATGGATGCCGTTGGAGCCGACAACTTTTCGGCACCAACAGAAGGTCTCGATGCAGACATAAAGGTAAGGGTGTCGGAGCAGACACCGAAGCCTGAGCCACATGGTGGTCGGAACCAATCGGAGCAGACACCGATGTGACCGAACCAGTATCGGCACCGATAGCCATCGGTGCCGAGGGTTTGTGCAAACCAGGATCGGCTCCAGCCGGAGCCGATCTCGACTCTGAAAGAGTCGGAACCGAGGCCGCAGGCTTAGACACAGAAGCCTGGGCCTTGGAAGACTTGGAAGTCTTACTCGGGGCCGACTTAGCCAAAGAGCCCTCCGGTTTCAGTAGGCCCCTCAAAATCAATTTGTTTCTCCTCTCCTGCAGGACTCTCTGGCTAAAGGAATGACAAATCGCACAGGAGTCCTGCAGGTGGAGAGGTCCCAGGCAGTATAAGCAAGAAGTGTGACCGTCTGTCAGAGACATTTTCTGACAGCATGAGTCACACTTCTTAAAGCCTGAGACCCTTTCCTTGGACATGGTTGCAAAAACACACACACAACACAGTCCCAAGAAACAGTTATCCCAAAAATAATCAGATAACTAACCTCTCACACACACACACACACACACCCTAACAAGGGGGGAGGGGGGTGGGAGGGGAGAAGGCCTGACTAAAAATATAAAGGAGTGAGGGATTTTCTAGTCAGAAAGGGACTTAATCTAACTAAAAACGTTAAAAATAATGTTTTAAGATGAAAAAGGGGCAAAAACAGTAATATCTAAATCACTTACCAGGAGCTGGCAAAAGGAGGACCTCATCAGCGAAGCGGCAAACGAGATCTGGGTACTTACCGCCTTGCATCATGGGATATGGGGCTGCCTCGAGCTGGTAAAAGTGACTCTCGAGCTTAGCAAGTGCCGAGTCGGAGCCGAGGATCGGCTCCGAACCCATCAAGCAAGAATGAAGGCGAGATTGACAACTTAACATCTATACTTACAAGTTTGTCTCCAAGTTTCATGTTCTTGATTAATTAGTTAGAGTTATGTAGTAGTAGAACATTAACAGTGGTGAGCCAGGGGTTAGGCAGGAGCATAGCCAGGAGTTAGTCAGGTGGGTCTTGAGTAGTATTTTGAATTGTGACTGGTTAGTGGTTTTTATAATGTTTTGCGGAAGAGAGTTCCAAGATTTGGAAATCTTAATAGAATATAGGGAGTTACCACGGTAGTTGCTTCTGTTCATGGAAATGCTTCCATTACCCTGCTCATTAAGTCCCAGCATACTCTGTCAAATGCTTTCTCTGCATCAAGACTCACCAACAACAAGAGTATTTTCTTACATTCTGCTTCCCTCTGGATTATTAATGCTCTGTTAATGTTGTCAAATGTTTGTCTCCTCTCCACAAAACTACACTGATCCATATCTATCAATGTTGGCATTACGTTCGCCATTCTTTTAGCCATTATAGACATGAACACCTTATAATCATGGTTTAGTATTGAAATGGGCCTGTATGAAGCTGGATCTGATGGATCTTTATCCTCTTTAGGTATTACAGCTACCACTGCTTTTTTCCAGGATGTTGGTACTTCTCCTCCTCTTAAAATAAAATTAAACAAAACCTTCCAGATCTTATTTTTTCCCTCTATCTTCCAAACATCCACAGGAATACCATCTATTCCCATTGGGACTTTCCTGTAAATTGGTTATACATCACAATTTTTATCTCCTCTCCTCCTATCCTAACCCGTTATTGAGCCTCATTTACCTCTAATCTTGGCATATTTAATTCTTCAATAAGTATTTCCATTTGTATCTTTTCTTGATTTATATACTTCTCTGCTTTATACAGACTTTCATATAATTTCCAAAACGTTTCTAATAATACCTCTACAGGATCTCTTGTTACCTTCCTTGTTATAGGATCCCTAAGCTTGGCGACAACCCTTTCTACTTTCAGTTGTCTAAGTCGTTGTGCTAAAAGTTTTTGTCCTCTATCTAGTGTTACCCAAAAAACAGTTGTTTAACAGCAATCTTTCTAAACTCATGTATATTATCAAGCTAATACCTTATTTTCTGCTTAGCATTCACCAGTTGATCCTCTTCTTGCTCTGCGAGATCCCCCTATTCTGCAATACTTTAACATTTTTCAGTCCCTCTAAATAATACTTGTTATTTCCACTGAAGGAAATCTCTTGACTACAAGAGCATGTTTAATATGGAGATACCATTAGTAAATACCAACAAATGTAGCATAGTTTCCTTTGATAAATCTAACATCATTACTGCTAACCACACATACAACAACCTATTTAAATTTGGCACAGTTGATAAGAGACTTTCCTTTGACCACTATGACTCAGTGCTAGTGAGAAAATCCTTCTGCCTTGTACAGCTTATCCTCTACGATATCTGCACAAGGTCCAGATAAGTTATAGTCCCACTTCATTCACCCCTTATTAGATCCATCATTCAATACAATGTACCTTTTTGGCGTATAAGTCACGAAACGACTAAAGCAGCTTGAGAGACCTCAATGTTTCTTCACTAAAAAGATCTCAAAAGTCTCAGTACCCTTAACTACTCTAATAAACCTAAAGCTCTGTCCCTCTACTCAGTGTAACAGAGGCATGATCACTCATTAGCCTTCCATGCTATGAACAACCCAGCATTCTTTGAACTCCTTCACCTAAACAGAATTGGTGGTAAAGCAAAAACCCATTCCAGAGACCTAAACTTATACTACCACATCAACAAAACCAGACAGAATGACAAACACTTTACTGAAAAGTATTCCCAATTTCTGGCATAGCTTGTCCTTACCTATAAAGCATTATAATTCTGTATGATTTTTTGGATGATCTCAAATTTTCACAAGGGATTTTTGGAGAAAGTTTAGCTTCTTGATGGTCTCCTTGGCTGTAAACTTAACATGAACCTATGAACCAGGACATTTCTTTCCATATGTTAAAAAGTACAGTTGTATGAAGTCTTACCATAACAGTAGATGTCCTTCTCTTCACTGTTGCAGTATTCTTTACATAAGCAACCTCCTGCCAATGACAGCTCAAAATCCAGCCAGTATACCAAGCCTTTAGGTCTTAGAGGAGCTAAATGTCACAAGTATGCTCTCTGCGTAGGCCATAAAGGTGATGCATAGGTGCAAACATTCAGTACTGAAAAGTCCCAGGAGGAACAGAATAACCTCAGGGACAAAAGAGAACATGTACATCCAGAAGTAAAAAGGGCAGAAGGAAAGGAATAAGGATCCTGCATCCAGGAAGGCAAAAAAGAAACAGGGCAAGCGCTAGAACAAAGGCAGAAGGAGGGAGGGACTGAATACTGCAAAACTGAAGAGAAGGACATCTACTGTTATGGTAAAATTTTACACAACTGTACTATGCCCTTCCACATTACTGTTGTAGTATTCTTTACATAAGGGAGAGTACAAGAGCTAAGAAGAAGGCTGGGAGGAGGAAGGCATTGAAGAGCCCCCACGCCAGATAACCTTGGCAAAACCTGCACTGGCTCTGGAAATAACCAGCTTGCAATGTTAAGTGAAAGTATAAACAGAGGATCAAGTACAGCCTCAAGGATGGAGTTGGTATCCAAACCCTTAAAAGGCACAAGAGGAGTCAACCACCCTAGCATATTATCCTTTTACAGACAAAGAAAGGCGTTTGCCAGAAAAAGAATAACAAAAGGAAATGACCTTAGAGATCCAAGAGAAGATGGTCTGTTTGGAAACAGCCAAACCAAAAATCCTGGGATGAAAAGAAATAAAAAGCTGCTCAGATTTGTAAACTACCTTAGTTTTATCTAAATAGTACCTGAGCTGTCAAATCCAAAGTGTGAAGTACCTTCTTATCGTTACATTTTGAAGAAGGAAAAAAAGGAAGGAAGAAGACTAGACTAATTAAGGGACAACCCATTGACCATCTTGGGCATAAAAGAAGGATTAGTTCAGAGAGACACCCTATCTCTATGAAAAACTAAAACAGGAGAAATATCCATGAGAGCCTGAAATTCAGAAACTCTCTTGGCTGAAGTAAGAACCAACAGAAGAACAGTCTTCCAAGTACAATACTGCAAGGAAACTGAAGAAGCAGGCTCTGATGGTGCATGGGTCCATTTTTTAAGTACAAAACTTAGGTCTTAAGAAGGAAGAATAGGTTTCCTGGGAGGCCTGATATGAAGGATGTCTTTAGGAAATTGCTTAACCTCAAACTGATAGGTTAGAGGAGAATTCAAGGGCAGAAAAGCAGAAGCTGCTGACAGGTGAGCTTTAACTGAAGAATATGCTAGCTGAGCATGGAGTAGATCACACAAATAAGAGAGAATCCAAGAAACCTCCTCAGATTCTGATGGCAAGAGAGGCACCAGACAAACATATATGATTTTCTGGTAGTGGGAATCCTGGAGTCCAGCAGAACCCAAACCATATCCTCAGAAAAGAGTTGCCGAAAAGGAATCAAAACCCTATCAGCCACAGTGTCATCTGAAGAGTGGACAGGTAAGGATGGAACAGACATCCCTTGTCTTGTGTGAGAAGATCCATCCAGTGAGGTAACTTTTGGTAATTGTCCCTGGCCAAATGAGAAAGAAGAAAGAACCAATGCTGTCTGGGTCAAAAGGGAGTCACCAGCAAGATTTTGGGAGAGCCCTACTGATCTCATGCAGAACTCATGGCAACAGTGGGGGGGGGGGGGGGCATATAGAAACATTCTCCTCCAAGGAAAAGCGAGGACATCCACTTTCTAAGTCAGAGGACTTGGGACTCTGAACAGACAACTTCCTATATTTTGTTCCAGAGGGGGGAGGCAGAAAGATCTACCACAGGAATACCCCACTGATGGACTATATCCAGGAACACATCTCTGTGAAGCATCCACTTGTGAGCTTGTATTCCAGACCTGCTCACAGAGTCTGCCACAAGATTGCACTCAGAGGGAATGTAAATCACTTGAAGAGTCACCTGATACTTAACAGCTAGGTGACAGGACCTCGTGTCCCCCTCACAGTGGTATTATCTCTGAAGATTGTGAAGGCCCTGGGATGAAAAAGGGAATAAAAAGCTTGCAAAGCCAAAAGAGGAGCTCTCATCTTTTTTAGGTTCACATGCTCTGACCTCTGATGAGGAGGCCAGGGACCCTGGACCTTTAAGGAACCACAAGAAGCTCCCCGCCGCAAGTCTGAGGCACCTGTGAACAGCTCCTGAGAAGGAATCAGAACCTGGAATGGAAGCCCTGGATTGAGAGAGAGTTGATGAATCCACCACTAAAGCTCAAGTTTAAGACAAGGAAGGAAAGGAACAGGGAGCTTCAGGGGATGACAATGTTGGAGCCACACTGATTTGAGGTACAACCGAAATTTCCTTATATGGAACCTGGCAGGATGAAGCATGGGAATTGTGCAGGCCATAAATCCCATAAACCCTGACAAATTCTCTGGCCATGAGAGAGGACAGAGAAAGAAGAGAGTGGAAAAAGCTGGTCAGATACAGAACCTTGGAAAAAGGGAGAGATGCCAGCATGGGAACAGTCTGAAGCTTGCACCGAGAAAAACATGATCCTGGGAAAGAATTAGAACTGATTTCTGGAGGTAAAAAATTCCTGAACAGAAGGTGACTGGAGATGGGAAGGTATGCATCCTTGAGGTCTAGAGAAACCAAAAAGGCCTAGGGAAGAAGAAAAAGAAGGAAAAAAGTCTGAACAGACAATATACAGAAAGAAGGAACCATGAGGAAGGTATTGAGCAGTGAAAGATCGAGAATTGGTCTCCACGTACCCTCCTTCCAAAGAACCAAACACATTCTGGAGTAAAATCACTTCCCCAACTGGGTGAGTGGAACAAGCTGAATGGTGCCCTAAACAAAAACAGACTGCAGAACCTCTGGAAAATGAGGATGCTGTTTTTGCGGAGTTTAAGGAATGCTTGAAAAGGGAGGAAGGGATTTACAAACCGTGAAATATACCTGATGGATAACAGACAGCACCCAAAAGTCTGAGGTGATCCAATGCAAATTTGGAAGAAATAGAGAACGGCTGAGAGACAGGCAGACCTGGCCGAGAGGAAGGGATAGCCAAATGCTAAACAGAAACAGGCTTGTCCTGAAAAGAAGGCTTCTGGGATGAAGGAGTGTGACTGGACTTAGCAGGATGAACATGCCTAGAATCCTTCTTAACATTGGGGAGGGGGGGAATCTGTCTATGAACAAAGGCAGACTTAGAAGGATAGTTCCTCTGTTATTTGAGGATAGAGGAAACAAAAATATGTTGCAGTTCCTGCAAGGCCTTACCCTTATCTAGGAGGGACTTAAGTCAACAGCAGCTGTCCCAAAAAGATTTTTGTTACCCATAAGGGCAACCAAAAGCTTGGCTTTAATGTCACCAGGTAAAGCCTGAAGCCGTAGCCAAGAATAACGCCTCATCACTGAACCAAAGGAAACTGTCCTGGAAGGGACATCAGCTGCATCACAGCTACATTTTATCAAGAGGCAGGCAGCCTGAGAAGTGGACCCCAGCAGGAAAAGAGTAGAAGCCTTCCCATCAGAATAGGGAAGGTCAGACACCACCTTACATACCTGGAAGAGAAAGGGCAAAACACACCTGGGTCATACTGGTCTGGTAATTGATGGCCCTAAAAGATAGGGTGGCAGGAGTAAATACCCAGCCTTTCAATGACTCGACTACTCTTACTGAAAGAAAGGAGCTTAGTAGATGGCAACAACTTAGAAGGTTTATTAGAAGAAATAGAGACCACTGAAGGATCAACAGAAGGGCACTTACACAAAAACTCGAAGTCCTCAGCCACCTTGTAGAACCTATCTGGTCTCTTGGGTGCTGGAGGCTGACAGGTACTACAGAGGCAGCAGAAAAGGTGTCCAAAAGGGCTGCTAAAACAGGAGGAATAGCTGATGGTTTGGGAGACACCATTTATAAGAGCTCGTAATATCTCTTTTTGAACATCAGACACTTGGGAATAGTCCCGCTTAAAATACTCCATCATGCAGGGAATAGTATCCCCAAAGGATAATTCTTCCAAGGGAGAAAATGGACTGAAAGAATCCTCGTCCTCAATCACAGTCTAGAGGGGAAGGAATATGAGAAGACTAAGTAAGGGATTCTTCTCCAGAATCCAAGTCCTATCATCTGAAGAATCCAATTCCCTAGGCCTCTTAACAGAAAGTGGAAATGGAGGGGGGGGTCAGAGACAGACACCCCTTGAGGAGGCTTCAATGTCATTAAAGCATTACACAGACCCTGAGTAAAATCCTGTCATTCAGACTGGAGATCTTCAACCAGGGAAATATGTTCAGTTTTCTGCTTCTTTTTCTGTCGGACATCTGCCCTAAACATCCTTGAAGGTACTGATTTTTGGCAATATTCAATAATGGTAGCAGGTATTTCCTCCCTTACTAAAATCAGAGGAAACCCCTGGGTCCCTCGGATATCATCAGCCAAGATTCCCCCTTCAATGTCTGGTGCAGACACTGGAAGAAAATCCTTCAAGTATGTGCACGAATTAGGATCCATGCCGGCATCCAAAAGTGCCATGGCACATGCATTGAGGCAAGCACTGGATAGTCTTCAGGGCTTTCATCAGCTTCTAGAGGGATGCTGAGTGGAGGCTGGACAGCAACCAGATCAGTCCTAATCTTTTTGGCAGATGTCTGGCCCTTGGGATGGGAGGATTCTGCCACAGCAACCTGAGTCAACAGCTTAAGTTGTTGTTTCTCAAGCGATATGGACAAGGAGGATAAACAACTATGTCGGGTCTCGGCACAAATGCTTTTCAGAGCACTGTGTATGATCATGGGAAGCACCCAAGCAAAAAAGACACAGGTCATGATGCTTTTTGTGACCATAGAAGGTATTGATAGCCATGCCATGAGAAGTAGGGAAGTAGATATGTAACTTATGCTAGCTGGAATTTTGTAAATAATTATATGTCATTTGATATTAAACTGATTTTCACAGATGCTTGTGCTGAAAATGTATTTGTGAGGTTTGCCTGTGTTAAGCTCCATCAACAGTGTGCCCTGCTGGAAAGAAAATAAATCTACATGTATTATTGTTACTGAATTAAATGAAAACTGGAAGAGAAGAGGTTAATCTCAAACTTTAAAATGTACCTGAAATTAAATTACTTTATGGGTTAAGCCATAGAGATGTTACCCCACAGTTTTGAATGGAGCCAGAGACACAATCTGTGCTAGAGAATAGGTTGTAGCTCCTGTAGGAAGAGTGGAATGGTGTTATCATTTTATGTCTTCCAGATGCTTTAATAAAACTTAGCTAATGGTCTAGTGTGTATTGTAACACATAGGTGCTAGATTGCTCTCAGCATTCTGTATTTTGTCTTGGATATGACAAGGATCACTCACCCACATTATCTTGCCTTGCTCTATTCAGTAAGTAGAAACACTAATTCTTTAGATTAGTCAGGAAAATATAGTGAGAATAGTTAAGCATCGTCTTTTTATGTAAATGTGCGATTCTTTCCAGCTGTGTTATCCTCAGTATTTCCTGTGACTGAAATTCTGCTGTTTACTGTAAATAGATATTTAGTACTTTCATGTTCTTTTATTATTAAACATAGCTAAACTTTTCATTGTGGCTGGTCTTTTTAAAAAATATTTAAGTTTTGAGAGGATTTGCACATATTTATTTGGTGATAACTCTGGCCACTTCTGAAAGCCTGGCTGTTTGGTCAACATTACCAACTGCATTAAAAAGAAGTTATGTCCTTACCATAATGTTCCATGTGGAGTGTTCATCTCGCCTTTGTTCTTACACATGGGTTCGGAGCCGATCCTCGGCTCTGAGTCGGTCGCATCGCAAAGCTCTGCATCTCAGAGAAGCTCGAGACCAGACGATATCCCACAATCCTCCCTGCCATTACTCAGATCTAGTTTGCAAACAAACCAAACCGATAAACCAATACCTCAGGTGCAAGAACTACACACTCTCTCAGACATCCAGAGACACTCTCTCACCATAGCAAAATAACTAAGGGTAATAGCATATACCCCATGAGACACAGAACCATACACCCCGGAAGGGGTTAAGACATTTCAATCAGAGTCTAGTCCTACCTGTTCTTCCAAAACACATCGGGGGGGGGGGATGTAAGAACAAAGGCGAGATGAACACTCCACATGGAACGTTATGATAAGGACATAACTTCTTTATGTGAGAGTGTTCAATCTCACCGTTTGTTCTTACACATGCGTAGCGTCCCTAGCTCTGTCACCCCGAGTGACTCATGGAAGAACGTTCCTAAGCACAGTGGAACCAAAAGATGTCCTGTCTTTGGAGGCGTTGTCAACTCTATAATGAGTGATGAAAGTATGTGGCTTAGACCACGTGGCTGCTGCACAAATCGTGTCCAAAGGCAAATGAGCTGCATGAGCCAAGGAAGTGGAAATGGATCTGGTAGAATGGGCCTTCGGTTTGGTAGGTAAGGACTGATTCGACTTAGAGTATACAAAAGCTATACAATCAGCAAGCCATTTAGATAATGTACGTTTTGTAATTGCCATGCCCTTTTTATTGTCTGCAAACGCGACAAAGAGCTGATCTGTCTTCCTGTAACTTTTAGTCCTATCCAAATAAAATCTTAACTGCCTGTGGAACATCCAACTTGTGCAGCATATACTCCAATTTGTTAGTATGGTTCTTGAAGAAGGTAGGGAGTTCTATGGATTGGTTAACGTTTGTGATGGAACATACCTTTGGAAGGAAAGATGGATTTGTACGCAAAGAGACTCTATCTGGGTGGAAAATCAAGTAAGGTGGTCTGACTGATAATGCTTGCAGCTCTGATACTCTTCGAGCTGAAGTAACAGCTACGAGAAAAAGTGTCTTCCATGATAAGAACTTTAGGAGGCAGGACGAAGCAGGTTCGAAGGGTGGCAACATCAGTTGTGACAGTAACAAATTTAAACTCCATGGAAAGAAAGGCTTCCTGAAGGGCGGCCAAAGATGGAAGGTTCCTTTCATAAAAGCTTTACAAAGTCTGTGAGACATAATGGGAGAACCGTCCTCACCGATATGGAAGTTCGATATGGCCGCCAACTGTACTCTTAGTGTGGAAGTAGAGGCTCCTTCGTGAAAAAGGATAGATAAAAATTCCAATACTTTATGTAAAGGAGCTACCAGGGGGTCTAAGTGCTGGCTAGACGCCCAGTATACAAAGCGTTTCCATTTACTCCTGTAGAGTTTTGTAGTGGAAGCTTTATGAGATGCAACCAGAATGTGTTGAACTGCCGGAGAAAGTAGATCAGACCTGGCTAGGCAGGGAAGCGGAGCAGCCAAGCTGCTAGTTTAAGGGATTGAAGAGATGGATGAGGAACTCCCGACGAATGGGTCAGTAGATCTGGTACTGGGTCCAGAATCCACGGTTCCTCTGTTTGATGGGCTCGAAGAAAGGGGAACCATATCTGCTGAGGCCAGAATGGGGCTATGAGTATTATTGTCCTTTCCAGGTTCCTGGCTTTCTGTAGAAATCTGGGAATCAAGGGGGTAGGTGGGAATGCATATAGGAGACCCGGGGGCCAATCGTGTATCAGTGCGTCCCTGGGGACATCACCTGGAGGGGGTAGAAGGGCAAAGTAGCTTCTGCATTTTGCATTCAACGGGGAAGCAAATAGATCGCAGCAAGGCTGGCCCCATCTGCGGAAGATCTTTTCCGCCATCTGTGGATTGACGGACCACTCGTGAGGTAATGGGATGGCTCTGCTCAACCTGTCCGCAATGATGTTGGATGACCCTGGGATGTGCATTGCTATCAGAAAGCGACCCGTGGACTCTGCCCATTGCCAAATTCTCATGGCCTCTCTGCATAATGGGTAAGACCTGGTTCCCCCTTGCTTGTTTATGTACCAGACCACAGACATGTTGTCCGTCTAACTGCCACTGTTCCTAGAGGTAAGAGGGCTTGGAAGTGTTGCAACGCCAGGAACACCGCCCTCAGCTCCAGAATATTTATGTGCAGGCTGTACTCCATGTTGGACTATTCCCCTTGGACTGTTCTTCCCTGAAACAGACGCCCCCACCCTATCAGAGAAGCGTCCGTGGTTATTGTGGCCGTCGGACTGGGTAGAACAAACGGACAACCCATAGTGAAATCCTGACTGTACACCCACCATGAGAGGTCTCGTCTGCAAGAGTCCGTTATCAGAGTCTCGTGCGCTAGGGGAAACTGCTGGAATGACCACTGGGCGAAAAGCAGCCATTGGAGGATCCTCATGTGTAATCTTCCCATAGGAATTGCGATCAGGGATGCTGCCATTAGTCCCAAAACTTTCAACACCTGTTTGGCCAGGGCTTTCCTGCTCTGTAGTAGAAGAAGAACCTGTTGTTTGAGGGTTGATGCCCTTATTGGAGGGAGCTTTACCAGTGCTAATCGTGTATCTAGGTCTGCTCCGATGAATGAAATATGCTGTGAGGGCGATAAGGCAGACTTTTTGAAGTTTATCGAAATCCCTAGGTGGGAACAAAGGTCGACTGTGTAGTCTCTGGCTTGTATGAGGCGACGCTCTGTGGTGGTGGTGAGGAGCCAGTCGTCCAGATAGGGAAACACCTGGAATCCTTGTCGTCTCAAGTGAGACGCAACTACTGCCATGCATTTGGTGAATACCCTGGGGGCTGAGGTGAGTCCAAAGGGCAGAACTCGAAACTGAAAGTGACTGGCTCCCAGCCGGAAGCGCAGGTGATCTCTGGACGGTCTGGCCATTTTGATGTGGTAGTATGCGTCTTTGAGATCTATCGAGCACATCCAATCGTCCTTCTGTAAAAATGGAAGGATCGATTGAAGCGTGACCATCCGGAACTTTTCCTTCTTCACGAAGGTGTTGAGATTGCTGAGATCTAAAATCGATCTTCAGTCCCCTGTCTTTTTTGGAACTAAAAAGAACCTTGAGTAAGTTCCGAATCCTCTTTGGTCCGCCGGGACTGGTTGGATGACTCTGTTTTTGAGCAGCTTGAAATTTCTATTGCTGCTGGGCTTCGCAGATGGGGTGGCACATCTGGAAACCTTCTTTGTTGAAGTGGAGTTGATATGAAGGGGATTTTGTATCCTCTGGTTATAATGCTTTTTACCCAGGAATCCGAGGTAATATTTAGCCAGGCCTGTGGGTATATAGCCAAGCGACCCCCCAACTGCCTCCAGAGCAGGACAGCCAGGCCTCCATTCAGGAGTGCTGGAAAGGCTTCCCAAAGATGGTATCCCTGTCGCCTTGGTTATGCGGACCCCCTCTGCCGCCGGGGCGGCGTCTTCCATTTCTACCCCCCCCTCTGCCTCTGGAGGGGGCTTCACTCTGTGTGGCTTGGAAAGATCCCCGAGTCTTATGGAACCACATTTTCCCGCCTCGTTGCCCTTTGGGGTACGGTCTAGTTGGAGCGGAAAAACGGACCCCGACAGCAGACAGGGTCTTTCCCTCTTGCTCACACCGAGTCAGAGTCTCCTTCACCTTGGGCCCGAAGAGTGTGGCACCATCAAAGGGGGCATTGGCAAAGGAAGACTTGAATGGCTTCCGCAAAGGAGCACAGCCGCATCCAGGATTGTCTTCGTAGAGCAATCGCTGAAGCTGCAGCTCTACTTGATCCTTCGGCCACATACGAGATGAGCCTCATGGATGAGTTTACTATGGAGGTAAGGGTGTTAAGTTGTGCTGTTACCTTATCTGAAACAGCAGCATCTGTGTTACCCTGGAGGGTATCTGTCAGCTCCTTGATGAGATCCCTCTGCAGACGTGTGAAATGTGTCAAATAGTTTAGCGAACGCATGGAAAAAGTCGCTGAACTAAAAACGCGCTTCCCATATCTGTCCATAGTCCTAGAATCCTTATTAGGAGGATGAACAGATGAGGAAGACTCAGACATCTCCTTTTTCGTGGCTGCCGCCACCACCATAGCATCGACCGGAACTCCCTTGGTGAGATGAGTCTTGTCCTGGGGGGCAGTGATAAATTTGTTTGGTTTTCGAGGAACTGGTTCCACTGTGTCAGGTGTCTCCCACGCCCTTCGAGCAATCAATTCCATTAATTCATCGAAGGGTGGAGTCACCCAGGAGGTAGAAGGTTGAGCCCCAAAAGCCTTCAGCAGCACCGACTTTTCCTGAGTGGGGGCTAGGGACTGCCAATCACCCCTCTGTTGTAAAATCTCCAGGATGTCCGCAAATGACACATCCTCAAAGGGGGATTTTGGGGACCCTTCTGCCTCATCCAAGTCGGTGTCAGATGTTAGAGATTCCTGCGGGGAATCTATGTGCCTCCTCTTGCACAACCTTTTCCTCGGGACCTCATCAGAGGGGGCTTCCGGTGAGGCCTCCAAGGAACAGGGGGAACCCTCTGGGGGTGGCTGAGGCAATGAGGCTCTACGCTTTGGATGGGTCGTGGGGGCAGAAACAGAAAGCGGCCCTTTAGGGGAAGGAGAAGATGCCTCTGATGAAGTGGTTGTCTGTGCAGACAATACCTTCCTCATAAGGTCAAAAGCCCCTTAACCACGGGCCGAGGACTCCCCCGGTTCCGAAGAACACGGGAGCATCCCAGACACAGGGGCCGTGGGCTCCGACCCCAAGGACGGAGCCGAGCCAATCTGCGCCGAGGCCCCGAGAGGGAGAGTCAGCACCGAAAGGTCGGTACGACTCTCAGTCCCGGAACCAAGGAGAGACCGTCGGCTCCGCGACTCACCTACATGTTCCAAGGGAGTCTAAGTCAATGGTGTCGATCGTGCAATGGATGGTTTCGGCACCGAGGGTTCCACTATCATCAGCTCATCCTCTCCCGGCTCCGAAAACTGGATGGGTCTCGAAGGAGGACCTGTTGGAGACATGGGGAGGCCTTCTAGTTTCGACACCAATTGGGAGGAAACTGCAATCAACTTGGAAAGGGCCGTGTTTTCCATGAGTTTCTGCACGACACGATCCACATCTGTCTCAGATAACGGTCTGGAAGAACGGGTCGAAGGAGCCGAAGATGGCACCGACCGAAGAATGGACGGTGGCAGCAGCTCCGACACCAGTTCCAAGATCTGGGGCTCAGTGAAAGATAAACGTTCGACGCTCGGCCCTGAGGTCTGTGGAACCGGTGAACGAACCTTCAAAGATGAACTCAGAGCCGATGACATGGGCTCCGACATCTTCGACCCCTTCGAGGACTTAGACGCCTGATCCGATTTGTCTAAAGCCTCCTGAAAGGCAGGCTTAATCAACCCTCTGTCTATAAGCTTCCTGCGTCTATCTGTCATGACCCTCCCGCTAAAGGAATGACATATTGAGCAATCCTCTTGCAGATGGAGAGGGCCAAGACAGTAAAACGCAGGACGCGTGGTTGTCAGTGATGGACATTTTCTGCCCACACTGACATCTTTTAAAGCCGGATTTGGCTTTCTCCGACATGACTGTTTGAAGTAAATGACACTCTACTATGTTTAATTAACAAGAAAAAACTACCAATAACTAATTAACTAACTTCTATATATGTGTATATATATAAAAAGTGAATATCTATATAAATTGTAGAAAGAACACAACAAAAATACACCAAGAGAAAAAGGGTAGGCCACAAAAGGTGCCTTAAGAATAATAATGTACAATATTATATTAATAAAACACACACACTTCCTATACTATAACTAACTATTATAAACTTTTTTACGAAAAAAAATAAGTAGCTTATCTGAAAAAATAGCCAAAAATGAGCAAATTCTCTCTGGTCCGAGCTCTCCTCGATCTGATCTGTTGCAGCGGCAAACTAGATCTTAGTAATGGCAGGGAGGATTGTGGGATATAGTCTGGTCTCGAGCTTCTCTGAGATGCAGAGCTTTGCGATACGGCTGACTCGGAGCCGAGGATCGGCTCCGAACCCATGTGTAAGAACAAACGGCGAGATTGAACACTCTCACATTATTAATTTTGATCAGTATAATTGGAAACTCTTTTAAGAGCTTTATAGTAAATGACTGATGGCAGTAAATCTACTTTATAGTCTGGGCAAAGTTGGTAGAACGGGTAAGATGTGCCAGGTGTGTGTGTGTGTGTGTGTGTGTGTGTGTGTGTGTGTGTGTGTGTGTGTGTGAAAATTAAATCTCAAATAGTATGTGTGTCAGCTACTTGGGCAGGGACACAAAGCACTGGTTTCACAGACAGAGTGGTGGAAAACTTGGCTTGGGCACTCGGCTCAGGACTTCACTCTGAAGCTGTGTCAATGGGGAGCCTTACTGGGGATCTGGGGAGAGACAGAGATAAAGAAACCGGAAGCCCCCTCTGATGAGGTCCCGAAGAAAAGGTTGTGCAAGAGGAGGCACATAGATTCCCCACAGGAATCTCTAACGTCTTGTGTGCTCAAGGGAAAATTGTGCTTGATGTAGAGAGGTCTGCATCTGGAAATACCGAGTGTATCCATTTGTATTCCAAGTGAACTTCCTTCTCTAGTGTCAGTGGTGAGGATTCAGGCTCCCTCATTACTGGCCCAGAGAAGGGATGTCACAGTTTTTATGGGGAATTTGCCTCCCATACTGACATCTTCCCTTCCTGGACAACATTTATACAAATACCAGGCAAAAACTGAAAAAAATAGAGAAGAAACCCCAACAGAGTACTTATCTGAAAGTGGTTTAGTAACCAGAAGGGTGTTCAGATATTCAATAATGGCATTTGGAATGGTGGTAAAGAAGTTTTGAGTGTTTGCATCGGTACATCACCTTTAGGTCCTATGCCTTATGCAGAGAGTATACGTGTAACGTACGATGCCCATAAGAAATAAAGGCTTTGGTATACTTGCCGAATGTTGGGTTATCCCTGGCAAGAGATCCCTTATGTGAAGAATACTGCAACAGTGATATGGAAGGACATAAAAGGATACACATAACATCCAGCAAAAGGCTGGTATTTGTCATTGCCATGATCAAAAGGCAAGAGTATAACCAGCAAACTAGTTAATCAAAGAATAGCGTTTGATAACTTTAGGTGGAAAAAAATGGCACAAGACGCACAGTCATTTCACAGCAATGTCATCTCCCCCACAGACATGACTCAAGACTGCACAAACGTAGTCCACCAGTAATGACAGCTGATATCCCTATCAGCGTTATAATCCTGCATCAGTGAGATTTATTATGAATGCCAAAGGTGATACATTTCACTCCTCGTTGCTACTGCAGAGGAACCATACAGAAAAGTGCAGTCACATCTGTCTTACTGCTGGAATGAAGAATAATATTCATACCTGGAATTGTTTTACTCAAACCACAAAATGATTCAGATGTTAACTAAAATGTCAAAAAGTTACAGTTAGCTTTTCCTTCCAATCCAATTTTAGCTGCACAGGCCTCTCCACAGACTTAACTTTTTATAAATAACCTTACACAAAGGCATTCTGTCTCCTTAAAATAGTCAAGTACCATAAAATTCACTGTCTAAAAGAAGTGAGACAAGTCTCCATGCAGACCAGAAGAGTTAAAGGTCCTAAACTACTAATGAAGACACTACAGCATTACCTGAGAGATTAAACAACTGCAGCTTACACAAGTGTTTTATAATGAAGGGGCACATCAGAAAAAAAACAATCTATACATAGAATAAAATCAAATGTCATCTTTAATGAAGCTTAGATAGCATAAAGGAAAAGGAATTACTCTACCAAGTCTCTTGAAACTGGGTTATATATGGACCAGTTTAGTGTAGTTCACAGTTCTTGTTTCTAACAGCAGGGCTCTGCTGAAATCTAAATCAAATGATTCAAAAAGCAGAACAAACTCACAATATTTCAGAAAAAAATATGTGATATAAATCTAATGGCTCACTGCTGGTGACACAAGCTCAGGCAGACTGGGGCCGCGACATATTCCACGCAATGTACATAAAGGGCAGATATATAGAACTTTAAGACTACATAGTAATGACAGAGAAGCACATACAGCCCTATCACAATTAAAATCAGATTTTTTAGAGAGAGGTTACTCAAAAAAAGAAATAGTAAAAGCTATAGAAGAAGCTTGGTTACATAGGGCTGATAGGTGTAAACCATACTTTGATTATACAGCTGAAGAATCAAACACTAGCCAAGATAGAATGGTTACCAATGACAATTTTAGAGTTACTTTTCAATATTCTAGTGATATCAATGAATTCTGTGACATTATAAAGAATAACTGGAGGCTTCTACAAGATGCACCACAATTAATTAGTATAGTTGGTACAACACCATCCTTCTCTTTTAGAAACAATAAATCCATAAAACAACACTTATGCCATAGGAAGAGCGTAAACAAAAACCTGTATGAATCTACTAGGATAGGAACATTTCCGTGTAGAAAGTGTACAGCATGCAAATATTTATATACTAGTTCCTTTTACCAACATCCCTTTGAGATTCACACTGAGAATGCAGTACTATGCAAACTGTAAATCAGTCAATTTGGTCTATTTTTCTTTCTGTGAGAAATGTCATGCCTACTATGTAGGTAAAACAAATAGACAACTTAAAGACAGAGTGCTTGAGCACATCAGGGATGTGAAGAACAAGAAAGAAAACAATGCATTAGCAGTACATGTGCTACAAAATATTTTAGATTTTTTTGTTTTACAAGTATTAGCTGTAGATATTAGGGAGGGGGGACCTGGAGAATCATACAGAAGCAGCAGAACAGAAATGGATTCTTCTGCTAAATGTTGAATGATCTCCAGGTCTTAACAGCACTTCTTCATTAAAACCTTTTCTGAAGGCACACCCTCTTAGGCATAAATAAAGAATGCTGTTTTTATAAAGAAGGATCTCACATAGTTTTTATATAGTTTTTACACGGTTCTTAAATGCTTTTAAATGTATGCAAATGCTTCTGAGTATGTGTTTTATATCATATGTTATGTACTATATATGCACACATTTTTAAATACTTTGTTCACTTTAATTTATGTGATTATGTCAGCTGACTTTGTAGAGGATTATTTAGGATGAGCACTGTCTTTGAATGTTTGATGAAGCGACTGGATGTCATGAAAGCGCTTACTTTGTGTGTATTTTTGTTGTTTTATTGAATAAACAGTTTACAGTACGTTTCTAGCCTTGCAGGCTTAGTGCAGTATTTTTTACTTATTTGGCTTTTGTTTTCCTGCACTACTCCGTACCCTGCCTTCATGCATTTTGTTCTTATTTCTTGCTATTTGCTTGAAGCAGGGGCATGGCAGAAACACCTGAAGAAAGCAACTTATTGAAGCAGAGAGAGGGAAATAGTGACTCTGGTCGCTTATTTCGCATTTTAAATGTGAGTGATAACCCACTATTGGACATAAATCGAGTGAATGCTGTTATGAATAATACAGAGGTAAATCAACAAACACCAGAGTTCCTGCAATGCTATAAAAATTTAGAAAATAACTGTATAAATACAAGCGGCTACAATGGCAACACTTATTGCAGTCATGTCTTGAACACCACGTTATTCCTAGAGGACTTCAAGTTTTAAACATGCCCAGTTATGGGGATGTTTACCCTGAGTTACTGAGAAGGTGGTAACAACTGAATTTCAAATTCAGTGCAGAATATATTCAGCTTTTAACAAAGTTCTTCTTTCTACATATGGAGGAAGAACTAAAAGATAACATATTGTCAATGCAGAGTTTTATTTTTTTAACAAGTTTCCTACAGAAGTCATCGGTGACAAGATAGATTTATTGTAAGACATTTTTGCAGCAAACGAAAATCAAGAAGCCGCAGAGAGACTTGAAAGATTTTCAAAATCAACATGTATTCTCTTGGCCAAGAGATTTAATTAGAACAACTGCCACTACCACCTCTGATGGGCGTTTGCATCAACCAACTGCAGCCATAACAGGAAGCAATACTGTACCTATCACTTCAACGACACTAGCGTGCACTACACTAACTCCTTCTCCACAGTCTGCAGCTACTCTGGTGTCTATTGCTAGTAACATCGATTCAATGGATCAAACTGCAACCATACATAAGTTAGATCCTGGAGCCAGCACAAGTGGAATTAATTATTCCTCTGACCCTGTAGTGAGGCCACCCTGTGTTACAGCAAGCCATAAAATCAGCTCTACAGACTTTTTAATGAACAAAGTGACCACAGGCTTCTCTTTATCGTCTCCAATACCAATTCAGAACAGATCGGGGAGAAAGGGAACTTTGCAGCGTCAACCCAGTATGGAACAAATGCAACAAACAGTGAAGAGGAGACGGTATTGAATACAGGTTTGATCTTCAACATCTCTTCCATTACATTAACAGAGGAACATATTCTCTTGTTGAATAAGGGACTTTCTTATATTCCGGCTAAACGTGCTGATCACGCAGAGATGCTAAAAGATCTTAAGTTACTAGGTAGGAATCTTACTTTAAAAACACTTTATAATGGAAACAACGTGAATGAAAGAACGTGTTTTAAGAAACCAAGTACATACATGCCAAATATACATCCAGTGGTACAGACTTTTATAAATGTATGCAAGAATGATTTTAGATATCTTTTTAAAGAAGGTACCAAAGCAAGTTTTTCCAATATTTCTAACCATGATTACTTGGCCTTAAATGAACTTAAAAATATGCACTCAATAGAAATACGGCCAGCTGATAAAGGTGGAGGCATTGTGATTTTAGACAAAGACTTATACCTGCGGCAAATGAGACTGCTTGTAAATGATGTATATACCTACCAACACATCTCAAAGGCAGTATTAAATAGTATTCTGGAGAAAGTATCTTTTTTCATTTCTGATTTGTTAATGACTAATCTTATTGATGAAGAGCTTTTTAAATATTTTAATGTTGCACATCCGTTGATTCCTAGAATTTATGGTCTACCTAAAATTCACAAGAACAAATCTGCACCACCTAGGATACCCATAGTGTCTGGTGCAGGTTGGTGTACGGAACCATTATCTATTTATATTGAGAATAGCCTACATACACTCCTAGATCAATGAGAAACAATTTTAAAGGATATGAAAACTTTTTTACAGAAACTACATAATCGGCTATGAGGAGTAGATGACAATTATATTTTCATCACACTTGATATTGAATCCTTTTTTACTTCTATTCCTAATGAGTGGGGTGTAGAGACTATTAGAGATTTTCTTACATCTAGAAACTGTTTTTCCCATAATAAGGTTACACTTATACGTGCATTACTAGAGTTAGTACTTGAGAATAATGTTTGTACTTTTGAAGGGAAATTCTTTTTACAGAAGGTTGGCGTGGCTATGGGCATGCCAATAGCTACGCCACCCTGGTGCTAGTACAATGGGAACTTGCATCTATTTTATCAGAGTCCAATCAATATGGTCAGTACATTGTGTGGTACGTCCGCTTTGAGGACAATATTTTTTTGCTATGGAAAGGAAATGAGAATGCTCTAGAGGATTTCATTAGATATTTATACACAACAACTAACTTCTTAAAATTTACTTATCATTATTCTAAACAAAAAATAGAGCTTTTGGACATTACACTGAAGAAATCTGAACTTATGCAAATATCTAGTAGCATTTAGGTAAAACCTACCAAAAGGAATGCCCTTTTGCATAAAGGAAGTATGCACCTGTGACATATTCCACGCAATGTACTTAAAGGGCAGATATATAGAACTTTAAGACTACATTGCGCATACAGCCCTATCACAACTAAAATCAGATTTTTTAGAGAGAGGTTACTCAGAAAAAGAAATAGTAAAAGCTATATTAGAAGCTTGGTTACATAGGGCTGATAGGTGTAAACCATACTTTGATTATACAGCCGAAGAATCAAATACTAGCCAAGATAGAATGGTTACCAATGACAATTTTAGAGTTACTTTTCAATATTCTAGTGATATCAATGAATTCTGTGACATTATAAAGAATAACTGGAGGCTTCTACAAGATGCACCACAATTAATTAGTATAGTTGGTACAACACCATCCTTCTCTTTTAGAAACAATAAATCCATAAAACAACACTTATGCCATAGGAAGAGCGTAAACAAAAACCTGTATGAATCTACTAGGATAGGAACATTTCCGTGTTGAAAGTGTACAGCATGCAAATATTTATATACTAGTTCCTTTTACCAACATCCCTCATTGAGATTCACACTGAGAATGCAGTACTATGCAGACTGTAAATCAGTCAATTTGGTCTATTTTTCTTTCTGTGAGAAATGTCATGCCTACTATGTAAGTAAAACAAATAGACAACTTAAAGACAGAGTGCTTGAGCACATCAAGGATGTGACAAACAAGAAAGAAAACAATGCATTAGCAGTACATGTGCTACAAAATTACCCTACACATAGTTTTAGATTTTTTGTTTTACAAGTATTAGATGTAGATATTAGAGGGGGACCTGGAGAATCGTACAGAAGCAGCAGAACAGAAATGGATTCTTCTGCTAAATGCTGAAAGATCTCCAGGTCTTAACAGCACTTCTTCATTAAAACCTTTTCTGAAGAAGCGCCCTCTTAGGCATAAATAAAGAATGCTGTCTTTATAAAGAAGGATCTCACAGTTTTTATATAGTTTTTACACAGTTCTTAAATGTATGCAAATGCTTCTGAGTATGTGTTTTATATCATATGTTATGTACTACATATATATGCACACATTTTTAAATACTTTGGTCACTTTAATTGATGTGATTAATTAAGTCAGCTGACTTTGTACAGGATTATTTAGGATGAGCACCGTCTTTGAATGTTGTCTGATGAAACGACTGGATGTCGTAGCGCTTACTTTGTGTGTATTTTTGTTGTTTTATTGTATAAACAGTTTACAGTACGTTTCTAGCCTTGCAGGCTTAGTGCAGTATTTTTTACTTATTAGACTGGGATACTGTTAATGAAGAGAAAGCTCTTGGGATGGACAACAATAAGATACAACAGATAGCGTGCTCATGCACCAACTATACTTTTCATAGAACTCTAGAAAAGCAGAAGCTGTTAGCAGATAACCACTAGAAAATCTTCTATCATACTTGTTTCTGAGTTCTACCAATGGCTTCTAGTTTCCACAAACTCCAAAAAAACTAGCCAATGTATGCCCAACCTTCTCTGAGTAAAAATCATTTTAGCATCGTCCAAGTTGCCCTCCCTCTAATTCTGTCCTATGCCAGCTTGCTTAATTACTTATAGGTTCTTACTAGGCATACTCCACTGAGAATCTTATGAGCTTAACCACGCATTCCCAAGAAGTTTATACCCCTTCAGTTTTAAGTACAAAGAACCCAAAACCTTTGTATTTTAAGTACAAACAGCCCAGAGTCCATACATTCACGTTACCCCTATCCATAAGGGACAAAGGTGCTAAAAACTTTCTTGGGTGGCTTAAGCTATGGAACCTTGCTGGCTAGGCTTATGTAGGCCCTTGGGCCGATAGCCTAGTACCTACCTATGAACCTATAAAAACGGGATGAATTTGCGGTTCCTCATCCATTCGTCCAGATTATGCTTGAACAGAGTGAGAGATATACTTTGCTTTATGTAGAGAGCAAGGCAATTCCAGAGAGGTGGTATTCTCTGTGATAAATACCTACATCTGCAATATGTTCTATTTACACTGCAGAAGAGATTAAGATCTCTTGAGTAAATTGTTCATGCCACTACTGAACCTCTGGGTGTGCAGTCATTTTGAAATGATGGGGTCAGTTCAGATAATGTAACAAAGGCAGAGATCACCTCTCAGTAGTCTACGAAGATACTGAGAAAAGGGCCAGGGCTTTGAGACAGTCAATTTAGATTTTATGATTTAAGTTCTTAATTTTCTTGGTGAGAAAGAGCTGTTGTCATTCAAGTTGTGTCAGGTTTTTGGACAGGTACCTACCAAAGAGTTCACTGTACTCAATAATTAGCCTAAAAAAGTGAAGAATACAGTCGAATGATCACATCCTTAGACTTGGATACCACACCTTTATTGATAAGCTGTGCAATGAAGAGGAATTTTCTTACAATTGTGGATACATAGTAATCAAAGGACAGTTCATTGTCTACACATGCTCCCAGGGTCCATGACTACTGGATCAATTTTAAGGGGTGTGTTACTGATGTGATACTTACAGGGATAATTCTGCCTGCTGATGGCATTTAGTTTTAGGCCATGATTTTGACACCAGCTACTTGTTTGGGAAAGGCCCTCTTTGAGGATGCTGGTATCTTCTGGAGAGTTTATGATGGCACAAAATTTACAGTCATCTGGAAACTTAGCCATAAACCCTTAACATTAGCTTTGACATCAGAAAAATAAATACCAAAAAGGACTGGCCCAAGGACTATGTGAAGACTGGGTGAAGAAAGATTAAGGCTGCCAACCTAGCCAGATAGAATTTTGGAGATAATTCTGTCATCTGTAAATATTAATGTAAGCCGCAGGCTTGTGGTCTTAAATGGTAAAAATAGTGTTACATGTGGAACTGAAAAAAAATGTAACAGTGCACTCTACTGACCAAGTAAAGCATGTTGTGACCCTTTGATGTTAGGACTTGGAGACAGTAAGTCTAGAGTGGGGCATCCTGCCTATTGTTTTAAGGCCAGAGTTAATGGCCAGAATTTCCATGCATAAATGTCCTTTATTGCTCTAGTTTCTGCCCAGAGGTGAAGAATGTAAATGTAGTTTCTGTTAGCCTGGAAACCTAGGGAAGTGTGAAGAATGATGTAATGTGAACCAGGAATGTGATTTTAAAAACAGAGAGAATTAGAGAATATGAAGCAATTTTGTCTTGACCATCCAACCTATCAGCACTGTCTTGCTCTATATGTAAGTTTACCTTAGACTTGTGTTTTCTCTTAGAAATAGCTAGAAACTAGAAAGATTAAACCAAGTGTTTTTCTGGGATGTCAGAACTGTACTGCTGAATTATTTTAAGTATTTCTCTGTGATCTCTGAACTCTTGACTAGCACTGTGCAGTAAAAAGTATTGTCTTGCATTTTGACTGTTATTAAATATTTTTAAACCCTTTCAACTGTGGCTGTTTTTGTAGAGATAATTTAAGCTCTTTAGAGTACTTGCATGCCTTTGGTTAAATTGTACAACGCCACTCCAACAGCTTTAGCCCTGGGCTATACTACCAACTGGATAATAATATTGCACAGTAATAATTGGACACCCTTTTAATGACCTTTGTGTAGCTGATAAATATTAGTGGGTGGTGACAGCTGGTACTACCATATAGTCTGGGGAAAAAGGGCCACAGCTGGAGAACCTGTGCCAGCCTTCCACAGGAGTGTCTGTGTGGCTGTATAAACTCTTCTCAAACTGTGTGTGTGTCAGCTACTTGGGCAGGGACACGAAGCACTGTTTGGACAGAGAGGGTGCTGGTGGTTTTTGCTTGCCCATTACACTGAAATCTGGACCCTATAGCTGTGCCAGTGGGGACTCTTATTGGGGACCTGGAGAGCAAAGGAGCAACCAGCCCCAGACTGACTGTGATTTGTGTGTGCTCTTAAGGAAAATTGCACTTTACATGTGTGAACGGGCGTTCCTTCGTTGAAGGTTGTGCGTTCGGCCTGGCAAGCCAGCACATAAAAATCTACTGCCAATCATTAGCGGACCGAAGTTCCGCTGTGGTGACCCCTAACCGGGAAAAGCCAAAAGACACAAACAAACTGTGTGTATTTGTTATCTTTTCCTCCTATATGAGACTCCCTTTCACTGGTGTTAGTGGTGAGGATTGAGGCTCCTTGATTGCTGGGCCAGGGCACGGGCATCACAGACTAAACCGTGGGGTACAATACTAATGACAGGTCTTTTGGAGGTGGTACAGCCATCCTCAACTTCTTGGTTTCCATTACTAAGCAAATGTCCTATACAATGAGTTACACAGGGAGTCACATTTAGCTGGGTGAGTTTATCAATTATATTTGAGCATAGGATCATGATGAACGCCTTTGCAAGGTCTAAACATGTGGTGTGTACTGGTTTTCTCTCATCCATTGCTTTGGAAACCCTTTTGAAGAAATGGACCAGGTTAAGTAGGCAAGATCTGCTCTTGACAAAACCAAAACTGGCTAAGATCAAATGTTTGCAGGCTGCCTATGTATTTATTTATTAATTCCATAATGACCCTTTCATAGCCTTACAGACAGGAGGGTCTACAATTGCCTGGTTCCATTAATGCCCCACCTTTGTATAGGTGGATGACTGATACTGCTGTCCTCCATTTGTCTAACGCAAAGCCTGCTCAGAGGCTGATACTGAAAAGCCTCTGTAGGAGGTCTAATATTATCTAGTACCACAAAAGCAGCGTTCTTGGCCTTGGACAGTGTTTTAAAGACTTGTTCTTGGAAAATTTGAAGAAGTGTGGATTCTGGTAAGTGATCTTGGAATGTGTACCTATGGGGCGTGCGGGTGAAGTTAAAACTAACTTTATCTGCTATTATATTGGCTAGGTCCTCTGGGTCTGAAAATGTGATACTGTTTACTCTTAGCTCTGCTTCAGATGTTTCTAAACCAGGTAAAGAAGGCTTTGTGGTAGTCTTTAGCCTGGGTGGCTATTGTTACCTCTCATCTAGCTTTGGTTGATTTGATCAAGGACTGGGGCTCCTTGATAAGATCTGCAACAGTGTTTATGGTAACTAGAGACTTAGATTTACAGTGCAATGAAAAATTATTTGTCCCCTTCCTGATTTCTTATTTTTTGCATGTTCGTCGCAGTTAAATCTTTCAGATCATCAAACAAATATAAATATTAGACGAAGATAGCCCAAGTAAACACAAAATACAGTTTTTAAGTGATGATTTTATTTATTAAGGAAAAAAACTATCCAAACCTACATGGCCCTATGTGAAAAAGTAATTGCCCCCTAAACCTAATTACTCGTTGTGCCACCCTTAGCAGCAACAACTGCAATCAAGCATTTGCGATAACTGGCAATGAGTCTTTCACATCACTATTGAGGAATTTTTGCCCACTCTTCTTTGCAGAATTGTTTTAATTCAGCCATAATGGAGGGTTTCTAAGCATGAACCGCCTTTTTAAGGTCATGCCACAGCTCAATTGGATTCAAGTCCGGACATTGACTAGGCCACTCCAAAACCTTCATTTTGTTTTTTTAAGCCATTCAAAGGTAGACTTGCTGGTGTGTTTTGGATCATTGTCCTGCTGCAGAACCCAAGTGTGCTTCAGCTTGAGGTTGCAAACTGATGGCCGGACACAAGGGAGCCCGCAGGATTTTTTGCAGGGGGGGAGCAAACCCAGAGCCCCGCCCACATAGCCCCACCCCTCCACTCACAGAGCCCCACCCCCTCCACCCACGGAGCCCCACCCCCACACAGCCATTACAGGGTCCCCATTACTTGGCTATTTCTCTCCAGTTGCCATAAACACTGTTCAAAATTCTCAGTGTACATACTGTCTTATGCTTTACTTCTACAATGATTACAGGTATCTAGATTTAATTAGGAATCCATGATCATTTTTTTTTACATACCCCATGTACATTGCAACTAACTCAAGGGAACTTTCAGCTGGCAACCCTTTTGAATTCTGATCAAGAAGGCTTGGCTGTTCAGTTCTCTATACTAGAATAATTTCTCATTCATTGCTAATAATCATTTTATTTACTTGGGCACTAACAGAGTTTTACTTTTTACCTACCATAAAGACAAGATATTTGTTTTACCTCAAAATACTTCCCCTTGTTTTATTTATTTATTTGTAAGTGACTTAGAAACTACTGGGGAATAGTGTTCATTAGCTCAGTATTTTTCATGTAGGACACTAAACTGAGTCTCATAAACCTGTTCAGATTATACAGATTTAAACAGACTAGTTTATAACACTAGTGTTCTTTGGCTTCCAAGATTAGCTCTCAGTAACACAAATTGCTGTTTAAATAAAAGCTAGCATTCTGTGCTCTGATTGCACGACACATTATACTGTATTTAACTTAAACTGTGTGCATTCACTAAATTATGTATATCTTTTAATTAATGCTTAATCAAGCATTTCTTCATAATCCCAACATTCTCATAGTTGCAAATCATCACTTCATCTTTTTATAGATAATTCCAATAGCCCTAATATATGCACATTATTAATTATTTTTTCAAGATTAGTTTTACTGAGTGGGCAAGGGAAATTCTGGGTGTTTTCTGATTTTGTGTGGTTGGCCCTTAGTTATATGAAACTGGGTCTGCATTATCACTGATGTGAACAACTTCATTATATGCTTAACTAAAAGCTTTAGACCTTTTTTCCTGTTACTGTGATAAGCAAGAGTAGCCATGCATAAGAAGTGTACTTATTTATACATATGATTATGTACGATTATTATATACAGATTGTATTAATTATAATATAAAATAATTTAATTATATCCCTTCTATAATACAGCACCACTTGTTAGACTGTTTTAAATTTACAGTTTTGAATGTTTTTCCAGCAAGCAAAGAAACAAAACATATGAGCCAATAATGACAAACTGCCCAATTCAAAACATTTCAACCATAAAAGGCCACTTAAACTTTTGTCATTACAATCCATCAATGTCAGTCAGTATGCACAATCTCTGCAGAAGTAAAAGTCATAGGTTTATAGGTTCATACTAGGCTATCTGCCCTAGGGCATTTATAAGCCTAGCCAGAATGTGTTTGGCTTTCACCACCCATTTTAAATTTATTTTGCTATGCCCTTTTTCGAGGTTAGTATACTGCGCCTCTGTCTAACAGTGACACAGAAGTGATTCCCGGGGTAAACCTACGATCTCCCATCCACTCATCAAGATTCCTCTTGAAGAGAGTCAATGAGAGACTCTGCCTAAACTGGACTGAGATTTTATTCCAGAGTGAAGGGAGCCTCTGGGTTATGAATCTGTCCCTCCAGCATGTCCTATTTATTTCAGTGCTGAGGTTCAAGTCTCTCGAGCACGTAGCTCGATGGGATTTGGATTTTCTAAGGTGCAGCATGTCCATTAATTCCGGGTTGGACATGGCTTTATACGTCAGGCACAGATTGCCTCTGAAAAGGCGGTATGCCACTGAGTAGAGCTGGAGTTTCTTTAACCGGGCAGCATATGGCATCTGTTTGAGCCCTTTGATCCTCTTGGTGAGGTACTTTTGGGGTCTTTCCAGTTGCTGCAGGTGTCTGGTAAGGTACATCCCAAAAGGGGCATTGTACTCAATTATGGGCCTGATGAGGGATGAGTAAAGAGGCACGATGACCTCCCCTGATCTAGATGTGAATCCCTTCATGATTAGGTGGGCTATATAAAATGTTTTTCTAACCACTTTGGCCACGTGGTTGTCAAATGAGAGATTGCTATCAACTTGGGTCCCCAGGTCCCTAATTACTTCTTCTGTACTTAAATGGATTACCACCTATGTGGTAATTTGTGGGCACTTTGTTTTTGCCAAAGGGGATGACTATACACTTTTTGGCATTTAGCTTGAGGCCATGGCTCTGGCACCAGTTGTCTGTCTCTATGAGGCCCTTTTGGAGGATGCTTGTGTCGGCTGGAGAGTCAATTATGGTGCCCAGTTTGCAGTCTCTGCGAACTTGGTCAGCCACAGTCCTTCCATGCTGGCCTGTACCTCTGAGAAATATATACCGAACAAGAGAGGTCCCAGGACTGAGCCTTGTGGGACACCACTTGTAAATGGTTTGGAGTCTGACACGGCTCCAGCAATTCTAACCATGTGGGTTCTGTCCTTGATCCAGTTTGCAATCCATCTAGTGACATAGGGGTTTATATTTAAGCTGGTGAGCTTATCTATAATGCCCGAATGGGGTATTGTATCGAAGGCTTTTGCGAGGTCCAGGTAGGCTGTGTGGACCACCTTCCCCTCGTCAATGGCCTTGGTGACTGTTTCAAAGAAATCAACCAGGTTTAAGAGGCAAGATCTGACCTTAACAAAGCCGAACTGGGTAGGATCCAGTGTCTGTAGGTTCCCAATATCTTTATTTATGAGCTCCATGATGATCCTTTCCATAGCTTTGCAGACCAAGCTAGTCAGGCTTATGGGGCGATAGTTTCCAGGATCCATTGAGACACCACCTTTATGGAGAGGGACCACTGTTGCTGTACGCCACTCTTTGGGCACATATCCTGTAGTAAGGCTGAGATTGAACAGTAGTTTTATGTTTGGGTTTAGCTCTTCTTGGAGTTCATGTAGGACGCAGCCCGGGACACCATCTGGTCCCACTGATGCTGTGTTTTTTGCTTTGGAGAGGGAGGCTGTTACCTGAGCATCTGAGATGTCAGGGGGGCAGCACTCTGCTGGGATAGATATTTGCCCTTTTGGTGGGGGGGGGGGTTGCGCTGAACCTGTCAGCTAGGATGTTGGCAATGTCTGTGGATTCAGTGTATTTTTTGTCATTTTGGACTAATTCTGAGCATATCTGGGAATTACCACCCAGGTTCCTAACATAACTAAAGAAAGCCTTGTGATTATCCTTAGTGTCCTGTGCAATTTTTCTCTCGAAGCTGGCCTTAGACAATTTTATGAGTGACAGTAGTTCTTTGCTAATACTGATCAGTGATGCTTTCACTTTTTGGGATTTTGATCTATCATTTAGTAGCTTCCTCCTTCTATTGTATAGTTTGTTTATGGCTGGGGTCCACCAGACAGGACGTCTGCTTTTGGAGGATTGGGTCTTGGTTTTATTTGGGATCGCATGATCCATGCATTCCTGAAGGTGTTCACAGAATGCGTTTATAAAGGATTCTGCGGTCTGGGCCGTATTTTCCACAGGCCAGGGGGCTTTGAAGGATTCCACCTTGGTTTTGAGGAGTGTGAAATTTGCTTTAGAGAAGTTTTTCACTGTGGTTTTCTGGGCAGGGGGTGGGGTCGGGATGTGAATATCCAGTGAGATTAGTTTATGGTCTGAGCTTACCAGTGAGGGATACACTTCTGGTCTGGAGCATAGAGTCCCCATGTTGGTGATGATCAGGTCCAGTATGTTTTCCCTCTTGTGGGAGTGGTAACAAGTTGTTCCATAGCATTTGAGTTTATAAATTCTAGGAACCTTTGGGCTAGGGTGTTGGAGCTAGAGTAATGCTCCCCAGTCTATGTTTGGGTAGTTGAAGTCGCCCAATATAATGGTGTTTGGAGAGACCTTCATATTTTCCAGTGTTCTCAGGAAGTCCGAGTGGGGTTCCTGGGTTTGGGAGGGTGGTCTGTAGCAGGCTATAAACTGGAAGGCAGTTTTACCCACTGTTAGTTGCACATGGATAGCCTCTGATGCTTCGTGCTTTGCCACCAACTTGGAGGTGTGGGTATCTTTGATGAATATCGATACTCCCCCTCCTTTTGTGGTTCAGTCCAAGTTTTGGGGCCGAAAAGCATGGTATGAGGTATAACCTGGTAGTGCTGGGGTGCTCTTGGGAGCCCTGAACCAGGTTTCTGTTACTGCACAGATATCGATGTTCTCCTTGCTAAGGAGAGTTGAGTGCGTGCATCTTGAGGTTTAGACTTCTGGCGTTGAGTAGCATTACTCTTAGTTTCTTATCCCTTGTGATACCTATGGAGGTGGGTTTGTCTTTTGAACCTTGCCTAAAAAAGGCACTATGGGGGTAGCAAGAGCCTTTGCCAATATCCGAAAGCCCAGGGGTGACAGGTGCAAGCCATCCCTAGCAAAGCATTGTGGCTCGTCGAGCAAATCATCCCAAGCTGACAGGCATTGGATCCCCTTTGAATGACACCAGTACTTAAGCCAATTGTTGAAATTGATCATCTTGTCTTCATATTGTGGCATCATTCTTGGTGAGGGTAAGATGCTACTCAAGGTCAGGGTCATACCGGCCTGGGCTACATGCTCAGAGAGCTCCTTTATGTCTCTTTTCATGTAGTCCAGGGAGGTACGTCTCAGGTCATTCACACCAGCATGGACAATGACTGAGTCATATTTGTACTTGCCTTGGAGTGACCTGAGTGCTTGTGTTATGTGGCAGATCCTAGCGCCCGACAGGCTGCTCACCGTGACCCTCTCCTTGTTCAGCCTGGTGAGTGGGATGTCAGTGTGCCTGATGATAGAGTCACCTATTACAAGTGTATCAGGTGTGCTGTTTAGTCTTAAGGGCTGTGACTGTTCGGCACACTGGCTTTGTGAGATATGTGTTGCACGTGTTTTGTTTTGGGGTAGCGGTTGCTTGGGTGTCTGCTTTGGAGGTCTCTGCTGCTTAGGCAGATCTTTATTTAGAGCCTCCGAGTATGTTTTTGTGTGATTATGTGTTTGGTTTGCTGCCGTGGTAGGTCTATGTGAGACTGGAATTGTAGTGAGTGTGGTTTCCTTCTCCTCCTGACTGGTTATGCCAGTACTGAGTTGAGAGAGCTTAGCCTCCAGTTTGGCTATATGGTTCCATCTCTCACATGTGTTGGAATTTGTTGGGAGGAATGAGAGGGTTGTCTGTGTACATGAGGCAGTTATAACATTACGATGAACACCATACCCCTCATGTAGAGCTTGCACGGCCAACCAAACATGAAAAAACACCAACGGCCAGCAAGGTGGTTCCAAAGCTTTATTCCATAACGAAAAAAGGACATAAAAATGCCCAAAGCAGCACTTATATTGTAATTCAAACCGGTTTCGGCCTCAAGCCTTCATCAGTGAAGTTGACAAACTGAATCACAAGTGTATACAGCACTCATTATATAGCTAAACACATAAAAATTCCACTAATCGTATTGGTTATAGTGGTGCTGATTACAGCCAAACCTATCTATCATTTCACTATCATTGGGGCTTGGATATTCCATGCTGTATAGCCATGGAGCAGCAAATCACATAAAAAAGAAACATAGCAACATTATAATGTATAAATCTGTTCCTCACCTAAGTGTATTGGCATATATAACCATATATATACCTATACATATATATATATATATATATATATATATATATATATATATATATATAAACATATATATACATATATGTATGATGGACTTCTATAATAATGTTGAAAATGATAATCCCAGACAAAACCTCCGCATACAAACAGAACAGAGCCTATAGTAGACAAATATATTGTATGGCATAGAGTATTATAGGAATGACTCTTTCACACATATTATCCATAATATCTAACTCTGTAGCTATAGGAAAACTGCCAACCACAATATGCATTGTATAATAGTTATATAGGTAAAGTGTAGATACCATATAAAAATGTATGGAAATCATCCATGAGCCATCAGTGTTCTATACCAATAGGACAACAACATAAATGAATTATAATTCATAAATGGTCATTAAGACCTGGAGAAAATAGGGCCCCCAAATGGATGATCCAATATTTTTCCTTAAATGTGAGTGTATTTTCCCAACCTTGTTGGTGACTTCTGTCCCCCACTATTCGATCAATGATAGTAAACATAAAGTTGGCTGAAGGATGTTTAAGTGTGTATTGATACAAGGCATTAGCAGTTTTTCAACATTATTATAGAAGTCCATCATACATATATGTATATATATGTTTATATATATATATATATATATATATATATATATATATATATATATATATATATGTATAGGTATATATATATATGGTTATATATGCCAATACACTTAGGTGAGGAACAGATTTATACATTATAATGTTGCTATGATTCTTTTTTATGTGATTTGTTGCTCCATGGCCATACAGCATGGAATATCCAAGCCCCAATGATAGATAGGTTTGGCTGTAATCAGCACCACTATAACCAATACGACTGGTGGAATTTTTATGTGTTTAGATATATAATGAGTGCTGTATACACTTGTGATTCAGTTTGTCAACTTCACTGATGAAGGCTTGAGGTCGAAACCGGTTTGAATTACAAGTGCTGCTTTGGGCATTTTTATGTCCTTTTTTCGTTATGGAATAAAGCTTTGGAACCACCTTGCTGGCCATTGGCAGTTATAACATTGCCTCAAGTTTCCCAGATTCACCAGCTGGACCGGAGAGGAGATTGACAACTGACCTTTGGACATGCTAGAATAATATTGGGAATTCCTTAATAATTGAAAACAAGGGCCAGTGGGGAGTGAGGGTGTAGTGCTTTTAATTTTTAGTGCTGACTTATATAATTGCTTTAGTGAGCAAGTGCCAGGTAACTTAAGTGCAATGTGTTACAGGTAACTTAAATGCAAAAACGACAAACAGTAACTTTTAGTTATGTACTCACCATAACTTCAGATGTTTGGGATCCATCTCGCCTACATTCTGAACTGATGGGTTCGGAGCCGATCCCTCGGCTCCGACTCGGCACGCTTATGCTATAGAGCGAGGCCTCTATTTGGCTGAGCTATCTTTATCCCAGGATGCACCACCACTAATCCCCCAGATCTTGTTTGTCCGCATTCATGCACACAAGCACAACTTGATTATATAACATTGTAAGATGTTTCAAGATGAAACAACAGGATTCGGACCTTCTGATATCCTCTGATCTCCAAGGAAGGGGAAGGAGGGTGGGTTAGAATGTAGGCGAGATGGATCCCAAACATCTGAAGTTATGGTGAGTACATAACTAAAAGATGTTATGTGATCCTATCTCGCCTACATTCTGAACTGATGGGACAGCGTCCCTAGCACCTAAATCCCGGGTGGCTCATTGGAAAACACTCCTGAGCACTGTGGAACCAAATGAAGCTCGTCCTCTAGATGCCACATCTAATTTGCAGTGGGAAATGAAGGTGTGCGGGGAAGACCATGTAGCCGCAGCACAAATGTCACTAATAGCAAGCTTAGAATGAAATGCTACCGAAGTAGCCATAGCCCTTGTAGAATGAGCCTTGACAGCGGTTGTAAGCTCTTTGTTACAAAAAATATAAGCTTGAGTAATACAGTCCCTGATCCATTTGGCAATAGTGACCTTTGTGACCGCGTTGCCCAATTTGTTATCTGCAAAGGATACAAACAACTGATCTGTTTTCCTTGTTTGTTTGGTCCTGTCTAAATAAAAACGTAACTGTCTGTGGACATCTAGTGTGTGGAATATGAACTCCGCTTTGTTACGAGTATTTTGGGAAAAAAACTGGAAGCTCTAATGATTGTTGTAAGCAGAAAGTAGAACAAACTTTAGGGACAAAGGAAGGATTTGGTCTGAGAGATACTCTGTCTTTATGAAAAACCAAGTACGGGGGTTTCACTGACAAAGCTTGAAGCTCTGAAACTCTTCTGGCAGAAGTAATCGCCACCAGAAAAGCTGTCTTCCAGGATAGAAACTTTAGATCACATGTAGCTGCCGGTTCAAAGGGGAAGGAAGTCAAGGCGCGTAACACTATATCGAGATCCCATGGAGGTGCAGGATGAGAAATCGGAGGTCTTAATAGAGCAGCACCTTTCAAGAAGGTCTTACACAGTCTGTTGCTCATTAAAGGTGGGTCTATGAATTCGTGAAAATTAGAAATTGCTGCCAATTGTAACTTGATGGTAGAAACTGAAGAGCCTTGATTGAAAAGAGAGGTCAGAAATTTTAGTACTTCTGCTACGGGAATAGAAATGGGGTCCAGGCCCCGAAGTTGAGCCCAAATAGCAAATCTTTTCCATTTGCTAGAATACAATTTCTTTGTAGCAGACTTATGGGCCGAAGATAAAATGTGCACAACATCTGGATCCAACGTATGACTCCTGACTATCGTCGGAAGAGGAGGAGCCAAGCCGTCAATTTTAAGGTGTGTAGGGACTGGTGGAATAGTCCCGACTGATGAACCAGTAGGTCTGGGACCTGGTCCAGGAACCATGGACCTTCCAGAGCATGTTTCCGAAGATAGGGGAACCACACTTGACGAGGCCAGTAAGGAGCAATTAAGATCATTTTGCTCCCCAAGAGAGATGCCTTTTGAATCACCCTGGGAAGGAGAGGAACTGGAGGGGAAGGCATAAAGCAAGCCGGTGGGCCAAGGATGGACTAATGCGTCCATGGGGCTCTTCCCCAGAGCCGGGGTTAAGGAGAAGAATTCTTTGCACTTCGCATTCAGAGGAGTCGCAAAGAGGTCGCAACACGGAACTCCCCATTCGCTGAAAATCTGACCTGCAACTGTCATATTCAGAGACCATTCGTGAGGAGAGAGGATGGTCCTGCTCAATCTGTCGGCTATGACATTGGACTTGCCTGGTATGTGAGTAGCCACTAAGAAGCGTTTGGTCGAGACTGCCCATTCCCAAACTCTCATGGCTTCTCTGCAAAGAGGATAGGATCTGGTCCCTCCCTGTTTGTTCAGGTACCAGACAACTGACATGTTGTCTGAGTGGACAGCAATTATGCCCTGAGGGAGATAATCGTGAAGGGCTTGAAGGGACAGGAGTACTGCCCTCATTTCTAGGATGTTGATATGAAGAAGAGTCTCTTCCGGGTGCCATTTGCCTTGGACTGACCTGCCCAGGGAATGCCCCCCCCCCCATCTGGGAGGCGTCCGTGGTCAAAGTGGCCGCCGGAGGAGGTAGAACAAAGGGTCGTCCCTGATCCAAATTGGAGGGCACTAGCCACCAGCGAAGGTCCCCTTTGCAAGATTCCGTGATCCATATGAGGTGACTGAGAGGGAGTTCCTGAAAGGACCACTGAGCTGAAAGAAGCCACTGGAGGATTCTCATGTGCAACCTTGCCAAGGGGACTAGAAGAACCGTGGCGGACATGGATCCCAATAGCTGCAGGACCATTCTGGCTGGGGCTTTGGACCTGGGAAGTAAGGCTCGAACTTGAGTCTGTATGGATTGAATTCTGTCTGTAGGTAGATAGACCCGCATTCGGTTTGAGTCTATCTCTACCCCTATGAATCTTATTCGTTGAGATGGCAGCAACACAGACTTTGGCCAACTGAAGGTGATTCCAAGGGAATTGCCCAGTGATATAGTGGCTTGTAGGCTCCGCAGAAGTAGATGCTTGGAGGTGGCAGTTAGGAGCCAGTCGTCTAGATACGGAAACACCTGGAATCCTAGACTTCTCAGGTGAGCAGTCACGACTGCCAAGCACTTGGTGAACACCCTGGGGGCTGTGGTGAGACCAAAGGGCAGCGACGGAACTGAAAATGACTGCCTCCTAGGCTGAAGCGCAGATGTCTCCTGGACGCTTGATGTACCATGATATGATAATAAGCGTCCTTGAGATCTATGGAGCACATCCAAACACCTTTCTCCAGCAATGGGAGAATGGTTTGTAGAGTGACCATTCGGAACTTGGACTTTCTGACTGAACGGTTTAGGATGCTGAGGTCCAAAATGGGCTTCAAGTCCCCGGTCTTTTTTGGCACCAAAAAGAATCTTGAGTAAGTCCCTAATCCGATCTGGTCTGTGGGGACCGGTTGGATGACTCCTTTTTGCAGCAGCTTTGCAACTTCAAAGGCTGCGGTATCCCGTTGACTGGGTGGCGGGTCCGGGATTTTTTTGGATTGAGGGGGGGGGTGAGAAAATGGGATGGAGTAACCTCCGGCGATAATCCGAAGCACCCATCGGTCCTGAGTGATACCTTCCCCAGGCCTTTAGGTGCTTCGAGAAATGACCCCCGACTGGCTCCGGAGCAGCACAGCCGGGCAATCCCTCAGGGACTCTGAAAGGCTGAAGAGCCACGAAAGGACTCGCGGTCTCCAGTGTTGCGAGGGCCTCTGCCGCCTCTGGGACGGCGTCTTCCGGATGAATTTCCCCCTCCTCTGCCTCTGGAAGGGGAACCTTCCTGCTGAGAGGGGTAAGGCTTCTGAGATCTACGGAACCACATTTTCCCTCCTCTTTTAGCCTTGGGATAAGGCCGAAAGGGAGTGGAAAATCGTGCCCATACGGCAGTCAGAGTCTTACCCTCCTGTTCACAGCGGGTTAGTGTGTGTTTTACCTTGGGTCCAAACAGGGAGGACCCATCAAAGGGGGCGTCAGCAAATGAAGACTTAAAGGCCTCCGCGAAATGACACAGGCGGAGCCAGGCTTGTCTCCGTAGGGCAATGCCTGTACCCGCCGCTCTACTCGCCTTCGACGCATAGAAATGAGCCTCATGGACGAGTTCGAAATGGACGACATTGTAGCCAGCTGAGAGCCAACCGTCTGGGCCAGCTCCTCAGGCAGGTTACCCAAGAGGGTATCGGATAGCTCCTTAATCAGATCCCTCTGGAATCTGGTAAAGTGCGTCAGGTAGTTCAAGGACCTCAGTGTAAAGGCCGCTGAACTAAGGGTGCGCCTGCCGATCCATGCTTCTAGACTCCTTATTAGGAGGATGGATGGACGTAGAAGCCTCTGCTACATCTTGCTGGGTAGCAGATGCCACCACCAAAGCATCTACAGCAACACCTTTAGTAAGGAACTCTCTATCAGGGGGCGCCGAGAGAAATTTGTTCGGACGAGCAGGCACCGGTTCCACAGAGTCTGGGTGTTCCCACGCCCTTCGACAGATCAAATCCAAGAGCTCGTCGAAGGGCGGAGACACCCAGGAGGCAGAGGGCTGAGCCCCGAAGGCCTTCAGGAACACCGACTCATCAGCAGAGGGAGGTTTGGACTGCCAGCCGCCTCGTTGTTTTAGGGCTTCCAGGATGTCTGCAAAGGAGACATCATCCGAGGACGACTTAGGGGACCCTTCTGCATCATCGAGATCAGTGTCGGATGTCAGAGACTCATCAGGGGAGTCAACGTGCTTTCTCTTGCACGATCTTTTCCTGGAGGGTTCTTCCGAAGAGGCTTCAGAAGGACCTCCAGGAGGGGGAGAAACCCCAGCGGGGGTAACCTGAGGCCCGGGGGCTCCGCTGTCTAAAGACAGGGGGACTGCCAATGACCCAGTCTCCGTATGCAGGGAGGTAGCTGGGGAAACCATGGAGGTAGCCAAGGAAGATTTGGCTAAAGCACTCCTCAAAGCCCTGAAGGCGGGACCACCAGAATCCTGGGAGGGTCCCACCTCCGTGGCCACGACAGTGGACGGCACTCCCGCCGCCAACGCACCAAGAGAGAGACTTGGGACCGAGAGCATCAATCCCGAAGCCTCCCCCCCAGGGCCGAAGGAAGAAGTCCGTGTACTGAACTCCGACCCAAGAGCCGGAGTTGGAGCAAGGGTCGGGCCCGACCCTAACACCTCCACAGGTTCCACCAGCACTGGCTCCAACGGTGCCGAAGCTGTTGGAGGAGGAACCACAGTATGGGGAGTGGACCATCGGCTCCGAAGCCAAATGGGCTGGAGCCGAAACTAGCTTTTGGAACACCGGAGACTGGAAGAGTCGAAGGAGCACCCTGTCGATGTCCGAATCAGACATCTTGGATGACCTAGAGGATACCGATCGGGCCCGAACCGATTTCTCCATCGGCTCCGAAGGGCTCGGGGACCGGCTCCGAATGGACTCAACAACTATCGGCTCCGAGGAAGGTTTCAAGGAAATTTCCCTCGGTGCCGATAAGGACTTCGGCTCTGAGGGGGAAGAGTCTGAGCCGATAACCCTTATCGGCTCCAATATCAGTGGAGCCGATGAGGGTGACCCGCCTCTCGATGCCCCAGACCTCGGCTCCGAAACCAGAGGGGTCGAGGCTGGAGGCATCGAGGCAGACCGTTCCGACCTCGGCTCCGAAGTCCGTGGAGCCGATGGAGAAGTCTGCTTAGATTTTTTAGCGGTCGGTTCCGACTGACTGGTCGCAGCCGACGCTTTCTTCTTTTTAGAAGAAGACGGAGAGGAAGATAAAGCCTCCTCGAAGGAAGGCTTGATTAATCCCTTGAGAATTAATTTGTTTTTCCTCTCCTGGAGGACTCTAGAAGAGAACGCGTGGCACACACTACACGACTCTTGTAGGTGCTTAGCACCTAAGCAATAGACGCACGAGGAGTGGTCGTCCGTTATGGACATTTTAAAACCACACCTCGTGCATTTCTTAAACCCGGAGGGTTTGTGTTCTTTAGACATAACTGTTTTGCCACAGAACCTATCTAAATGAAAGAACACTAAACTTTAGTTAAAGGTAAAGTCAAAATCAACTTTAACAAATTATATATATATATATATATATATATATATATATATATATATATTTTTTTTTTTTTATACAAACAGTTAACAGACCAAAGAGAGAAGAAAGAGAGTCAAGACCCTCTAACTTAAACGGGTACTTGACCCAAGAAAAAATACACAAGCAGTAAAGTAACAGGGGAAGGCCCCTCTAACTAAAATGGGAAACCTTCCCCGACTGAAAAATTCACGAATTTACCAACAGAAATTCACCAAACACACTAATATAACAACAATAGCTGTTAAAACAGCTTTTGGGTTCAAAGTAAGGAAATTTGTGACAGTAAAAAAGCCTAATGAATAGTACTTAGCCCAGCCAATGTTGAGACCACATCTAAGCTTGTTAGCGGCAAACGAGATCTGGGGGATTAGTGGTGGTGCATCCTGGGATAAAGATAGCTCAGCCAATTAGAGGCCTCGCTCTATAGCATAAGCGTGCCGAGTCGGAGCCGACGGATCGGCTCCGAACCCATCAGTTCAGAATGTAGGCGAGATAGGATCACATAACATCTTTCTTTCCAGTGAAAAAAGGAAATAAGTACAGTAAGCAATGCAGATATCACTAGTGATCCACAGAAGCGCTGAGAAGCCACGTATTAGGTGGAATTAGCGTTCCAGGAAAATAACAAGCAAACAAACAACAAGCATATAAACAAAGCTAGATTCAGCAGGCCTGGATCTAGTCTATGCTACAGCAAACAAGGTGTACCAATTTCAGTAAGATACAGTTCAAATATTCAGGCACTATAAACCTTTAACCAGAAATTCCCAGCTCAGAAGGGCAGAGTCCAGCCTCTTCTCCCACAAGAGTGCAGACCACGAATCTTCTTAATGTAAAATAACTGGCCTGAAGCCCAAGTGCTTAAACCAGAACTAATACACTTTAAGAATAAAAGACACTGGGCTCTCAATCAGCAGTTCCCAACTTAGAAGGATGAAAGCTACCTGTCCTGCCACCACAGTGCATGCCACAAACCTTCCTAATGTAAAACAACTGGTCTGAAGCTCAAGTGCTTAATCCAAAAGACTTAGAATGATAGCTACACTTTAATCAAGTTACTACCAAGCAGTAATAAATACAATTAAATACTTTAGAGAATGCCTGGATTAGTGCTCAAGTTACACAAACAAAGCTAGATCCAGCATGGCCGAATCCAGTCTATGCCACAGCAAACAAGGCGCACCAACTTCAGTAAGAAGCAGTTCAGATATGCATGCACTATAAGCCTTTAACCAGAAATTCCCAGCTCAGAAGGGCAGAGTCCAGCCTCTCCTCCCACAAGAGTGCAGACCACGAACTGAATAATTCCACATTATAGAGATCTGAACCTAATGAAGCGGTTGTTGCTAGAAAACAACTTTATACTTCAGCATTTCATCAACAAATTCAGTGCATGCTGCCCTTGAAGAATACATTGTCTATGTTACATTAAAAATGGTAAGTTGGTATATTTGCAAAACAGAATGGGTGGTAAGCTGAAAAACAAGTTCATAGTTATTAGGCATCTCATCCAAAGGAGGACATAGCCAGGACCGCAGCACTCCACCCCCTTAAAATACAAATCTACATGCTGTGGGAGTAGAACCTATAGCCCTCTGCATCGAGATGCAAGTATGCTACCTGCTGTACTATTAACACTGCTTTAAAATTATATACCACAATAATGATACCATTTGCTAAACAAAACAGTTGTACATTTTAAGCAGACTTAGCATGAGCAGCAGTAAAACTTCTCTTCCCTTGAAGCTCACAATTCCTTGAAAATAAATTCCACCTGCTAACTCTAAATAGGGCATTTCACTTGCTCTCACACACCTCAACCTTTACAAGAAATCTGGACAAAGCCCAGCATAAATAGGGACAGATTATAAATATTGCTCTCATGAACTTAGAACATTGCTAGAATAACAGGATTTATGTTAGTATGCGTTTTATATGATGGACAGAAGGAAGGTTGATATATTGTGTGTGCAAGAGACCAGATGGAAGGGGAGTAAGGCTAGGTGTATCGGAGGTAGGCTCAAATTGTTTTATCATGGTGTGGATGGGAGGAGAAATGGCGTAGGAGTTATCCTGAAGGAACAGTATGCTAAGAGTGTTTTGGAGTTGAAAAGAGTGTCGGATAGAGTGATGTTTATGAAGCTGGAAATTGATGGTGTAATGATGAATGTTGTTAGTGCATATGCTCCACAAGTTGGGTGTGCAATGGATGAGAAAGAAAAATTTTGGAGTGAGTTGGATGAAGTGGTGATGACTGTACCCAAGGGTGAAAGAGTGGTGATTGGAGCAGATATCAATGGGCATGTTGATGAAGGGAACAGAGGAGTGGATGACGAAGTGATGGGTAGGTATGGTGTTAAACAAAGGAATTCAGAAGGTCAGATGGTAGTGGATTTTGTGAAAAGGATGGACATAGCTGTGGTGAATACGTAGTTTAACAAGAGGGAGGAGCATAGGGTGACATACGAGATTGGAGGAAGATGCACACAGGTGGATTATATCTTATGTAGGAGGGCCAGTTTGAAGGAGATTGGAGACTGTAAATTGGTGACTAGGGAAAGTGTAGTTAGGCAGCATAGGATGGTGGTTTGTAGGAGGACGTTGGTGATCAAGAAGAGGAGGAGCGTGACGGCAGCACCAAGGATCAAATGGTGGAAATTGAAAAAGGGTAATTGTGAGGTGGAATTCAGGGATGAGTTAAGACAGGCACTCTGTGGCAGTAAAGAGTTACCAAATAGCTGGGTAACTACAGCAGAGCTAGTAAGGGAGATGGCTAGAAAGGTGCTTGGTATGACATCTGGACAGAGGAAGGATGATAAGGAGACATGGTGGTGGAATGAGGAAGTACAGGAGAGTATACAGAGAAAGAGGTTTGCAAAGAAGAAGTAGGATTGTCAGACAGATGAAGAAAGTAGACAGGAGTATACGGAGATGAGGTGCATGGCAAAGAGAGGTGGCGAAGGCTAAGGATAAGGCGTATGAAGAGTTGTATGAAAGGTTGGGCACTAAAGAGGGAGAAAAGGACCTTTACTGATTGGCTAGACAGACGGACCGAGCTAGGAAAGATGTGCAGCAGGTAAAGGAGATAAAGGATAATGAGGGAAACATACTCACAAGCGAGGAGAGTGTGTTGAGGAGATGGAAAAAGTACTTTGAGGGGTTGATGAATGAAGAGAATGAGAGGGAGAGAAGGTTGGATGATGTGGGGATAGTGACTCTTGAAGTACAATGGATTAGCAAGGAGGAAGTAAGGATAGTTATGTAGAGCATGAAGAATGGAAAGGCTGTTGGTCCAGATGACATACCTGTGGATGCATGGAGGTGTTTTAGGTGAAATGGCAGTGGAGTTTTTAACTAGAGTGTTTAATGAAATCTTGGAAAGTGAGAGGATGCCTGAGGAATGGACAAAGTTTTTTGGTACCGATTTTTAAGAATAAGGGTGATCTGCAGATCTGCAGTAACTGCAGAGGGATTAAATTGATCATTCACAGCATGAAGTTATGGGACAGAGTAGTGGAAGCTAGGTTAAGAAGGAACATGATGATTAGTGATCAGCAGTATGGTTTCAAGCCGGGAAAAAGCACTACAGATGCAATGTTTGCTCTGAGAGTGTTGATGGAGAAGTACAGAGAAGGTCAGAAGGAGTTGCCTTGTGTTTTTGTAGACAGAGAAAGCATATGACAGGGTGCCTAGATAGGAGTTGTGTATTGTATGAGGAAGTCAGGAGTGTCAGAGAAGTATGTAAGAGTGGTACAGGATATGTATGAGGGTAGTGTGACAGCGGTGAGAGTGACAGATGCGATTAAGGTGGAGGTGGGGTTACATCACAGATCAGCTCTGAGCCCTTTCTTATTTGCAATGATGATGGACAGGTTGACAGATGAGATCAGACAGGAGTCCCCGTGGACTATGATGTTTGCAGATGACATTGTGATCTGTAGTGAGAGTAGGGAACAGGTGGAGGAGACCCTGGAGAGATGGAGATATGCTCTAGAGAGAAGAGGAATGAAGGTCAGCAGGACTAAGACAGAATATATGTGTGTGAATGAGAGGGAGGATAGAGGAATGGTGATGATGCAAGGAGTAGAGGTGACGAAGGTGAATGAGTTTAAATACTTCGGATCAATAGTTCAGAGTAACGGTGAGTGTGGAAGAGAGGTGAAGAAGAGAGTACAGACAGGATGGAGTTGGTGGAGAAGAGTGTCAGGAGTGATTTGTGATAGACTAGTACCAGTAAGAGTGAAAGGGAAGGTCTACAAGAGGGTAGTGAGACCAGCCATGTTACATGGGTTGGAGACAGTGGCACTGACAAAAAGGCAGGAGTTTGAGCTGGATGTGGCAGAGTTAAAGATGTTAAGATTTGCACTGGGTGTGACGAGGGTGGACAGGATTAGGAATAAGTATATTAGATGGTAAGCCCTGGTTGGAAGGTTTGGAGACAAAGCCAGAGAGGCAAGATTAAGTTGGTTTGGACATGTGCTGAGGAGGGATGCTGAGTATATTGGGGAAAAGATGCCAAGGATGAAGCTACCAGGTAACAGGAAAAGAGGAAGGCCTAAGATAAGGTTTATGGATGTGGTGAGAGAGGACATGCAGGTGGTTGGTGTGACAGAGCAAGATGCAGAGGACAGGAAGAAATGGAAACAGATGATCCGCTGTGGCGACCGAAAGAAGAAGATGATGATGTTTGTATGCATTTTTCTATAGGATATGACATCTAAAACTCAAATGTCTGTCATTATTTAGCAACTTCAATCCTTTTTAGGAAGAATATGGGGCAAAAAATCTGGACATTCTGCAAAAACCTGGACAGCTGAGGGGTATGCTACCTCCTTCTTATACAGACAATATTTGTTTCTTATCCAAAAAAGACCTGCTGCCTGACACAACTATCTACTTGGTTCATGGGGAAGACATGATCAAAGTAAAAAATGAACAGCAAGCAAGAAACAAGCTCAAGATAAATTGCTTAAAGGATTCCTGCACAAGTTATGGACAACACATGATAGATTGGCATTCTGTTTAGTTTACGGGTAAGCCTGCAAAGATGACTGCAAGTCTCCAACAAAAGATGACTGCAAGTCTCCAACAAATGTAATGAGCTTCTGAAAATATTGTAATCCTGTCCTTTTATTACAAATACTGTCATATGCATTTCAATACCCAAGGCTTATACATTATCTAGTTATGTAAATATTCTCGGCATGGCAACGAAAAGGCTTTCAATGCTGGTAATTCTTTAACAGTATGCTTATTAAAGCTTACTTGCATCTTACAATCTCCGACAAGCTTACCTGATGGTCATTAAATCATTGCTACTTAAACAGAGCAACAGGGCACTGTGACAGCATGCATCTCCTGAATAATAAGAAGCATAAATCAACAGTATAAAAATATGACAGAAAACCAGAACATTCTGCAAAATCAAGGACAGATGAAAAGCCACGGTTGTACTTGTGGTCTACCTTGGATGGGGGATGCAGAGTGCACACTTACACTGCATAACTGCTCCTTGCCTTCCTTGGACACATCCAGAGCCACTACAATGGGGTGTGGGGTGCAACAAGTATGTCACAATTTGAAATGTCTCTGACTGAAAGTGATGGCTCTGACACTCATACCTTTCAACTTCAGAGCAAGAAATCTGGACAAAGCCATACATAGAACTAGAAGTGGGACACAGGCCCAAAAATAAGGACAATTTTTAAATATTGCTCTTATTAATTTAGATAATAGGTTCATAGGTTCATAGGTTCATACTAGGCTATCTGCCCAAGGGCATTTATAAGCCTAGCCCATAGTTATGTGGCTTTCGCCACCCCTTTAGTTTGAATAAAAACTATGCCTATCATTTTTCTGTGCCTCTGTCAAGCAGTGACACTGAAGTAATCCCTGGGGTATATCTGCGATCTCCCATCCATTGGTCAAGATTCCTCTTGAACAAGGCCAGCGAGGTGCTCTGCCTCACATGTACCGGGATTTTGATCCACAGCATAGGGAGTCTCTGGGTGATGAATCTGTCCCTCCAGCACGTTCTATTTATAACCGTGTCAAGGTTTAAGTCTCCCGCCCTTGTGGTTCTGAGGGATCTAGATTTTTTGAGGTGAAGCATATTCATCAAATCTGGGTTTGACATGGCCTTATATGTCAGGCACAGGTCACCTCTGAGCAAGCGGTATGAGACTGAATAAAGCTGGAGTTCTTTCAGTCGGGCAGCATAAGACATATTTTTGAGACCCTTTATCCTTTTGGTGAGGAACTTTGGGGCCTTTCAAGCTGCATCAGGTGTCTGGTCAGATACATTCGAACGGGCATTGTACTCAATCATAGGTCTAATGAGTGATGAGTACAGGGGACGATGACCTCCCTTGATCTAGATGTGAATCCCTTCATGATCAGGTGGGCGATACAGAAGGTTTTCCTAACTACTTTAGCAACATGAGTGTCAAGCGAAGACTACTGTCAACTTGGGTCCCCAGATCCCTGATGACTTTTTCTGTGCTCAGTGGATTGTCACCTATATGGTAGCTAGGGGTAACCTTGTTTTTCCCGAAGGGTATGACTATGCATTTTTGGCGTTTAACTTCAGGCCATGGCTCTGGCACCAGTTATCCGTTTCTGTGAGGCCCTTCTGGAGGATATCTGTGTCAGATGTGTTTTCGACTATGGCCCAGTTTGCAGTCATCTGCAAACTTTGTCAGCCATAACCCTCCTGTGTTTGCTTGTACTTCAGAAAAGTAGATGCCGAACAAGAGTGGACCCAGGACTGAGCCCTGTGGGACACCACTTGTGACAGGCTTTGAGTCTGACATGGCTCCAGCAACTCTGACCCTGTGGGTTCTGTCGCTAGCCAGTTTGCAACCCATCTTGTGATGTATGGGTTTACATTCAAGCTGATGAGTTTTTCGATGATACCTGAGTGGGGTATTGTGTCGAAGGCCTTTGCCAGGTCGAGGTAGGCTGTATGGACTGCCTTTCCCTCATCAATGGCCTTGGTGACTGTCTCGAAAAAGTCAACCAAGTTTAAGAGGCAGGATCTGCCTTTGACAAAGCCAAACTGGGTTGGATCCAAAGTCTGCAAGTTCCCTATGTCTTTATTTATGAGTTCCATTATGATCCTCTCCATGGCTTTGCAGATAAGGCTTGTCAAGCTAATGGGGCGGTAATTTCCAGGGTCTGTGGAGGCACCGCCCTTATGAAGTGGGACCACAGTCGCCGTCGCCACTCCTTGGGTACGTATCCTGAGGTGAGGCTAAGATTAAACAGCTGTCCTAACTGTGGGTTTAATTCCTCGTTGAGTTCATGAAGCACACAGCCGGGGACACCATCCGGTCCCATGGATGCTGTGTTTTGCCTTAGTGAGGGCAGTTCTCACCTGGGCGTTGGAGATGTTTGGGGGCTACAATCCTCTGGAATAGATATCTCTCCTTTTGGGGAGGGGAGAAGTATGCACTGAACCTGTCAGCCAGTATGTTAGCAATGTGTGTAGGTTCAGTAATTTTCACATCATTTTGAACTAATTCTGAGCATATCTGGGAGTTTCCTCCTAGGTTTCTAACATAGCTAAAGAAGGCCTTATGATTGTCTTTAGAGTCCTTGGCGATTTTTCTCTCAAAATTTGCCTTGGATGATTTTATGAGAGCTCTTAGTTTTTACTTATAATGATCAAAGGTGTCTTACCTTTCAATGATTTTGCTCTATCTTGTAGTAGCTTCCTCCTTTTGTTGTAGAGCTTGTTTATGGCTGGGGTCCACCAGACTGGATGCTTGCCTTTGGTACAGAGAGTCTTAGTTTTGTTTGGGATTGCCTGATCCATGCAGTCCTGTAGGTGCTGGTAGAAGGCATTTGTAAGTGATTCAGCGGTTTGAGTAATGTTTACCACTGGCTCAGGGGCCTTAAAGGAGACCACACTAGTTTTTAGAAGTGTGAAATCGGCTTTTGAGAAGTTTTTCACTGTGGTCTTTTTTGTTTCAGGTGGGGGCGGGATGAGGACCTCCAGCGAGATTAGTTTATGATCTGATCTCACCAGTGAGGGGTATACTTCGGTGTTGAACATTTTGATCCCATGTTCGTGATGATGAGATCAAGTATGTTTTCACCTCTTGTGGGGATGGTGACTAGTTGTTCCATGGCATTTGAGTTTATGAACTCCAGGAATCTTTGGGTTAGAGTGTTCGGGCTTGAGTAGTGTTCCCAGTCTATATTAGGGTAGTTGAAGTCACCTAGTATGATGGTGTTTGGAGATACATTTATCCTCCAATGTTTTCAGGAAGGCCATGTGAGGTTCCTGAGTTTGAGAGGGTGGCCTGTAACATGCTACAAATTGCAGAGCAGTCTTGCCTATGGTTAATTGCACCTGGATGGTCTCCGATGCATCGTGCGTTGCCACCAACCTTGAGGTGTGGGTGTCCTTTATGAATATGGACACCCCCCCTCCTTTCTTGGTGTTGTCCGGATTTTGGGGCCGGAACGTATGATATGAGGTGAAACCTGTTAGTGCTGGGGTGCTCTCAGGAGCCTTGAACCAGGTTTCTGTCACAGCACAGACATCAATGTTCTCCATATTGAGAAGGGCCTTGAGTGCGTGCATCTTGAGATTGAGACTTCTGGCATTGAGCAGCATTACCCTTAGTTTTTTTTCTTTTTGGTGTTCTAGGGTGGTAGGTTTAGAATTTGAGCCTTGCCTAAAAAGGCACTATGGGGGTGGCAAGAGCCTTTGCCAATATCCGGAAGCCCAGGGGTGACAGGTGCAAGCCGTCCCTTGTGAAGCAGCATGGCTTGTCCAGCATGTCATCCCAGGCAGACAGACATTGGATCCCCTTTGAATGACACCAGAATTTAAGCCAATTATTAAAGCTGATCATCTTATCACTGTATTGTGGCATCATTCTAGGTGAAGGTAGGATACTGCTCAAGGTCAGGGTCATACCTGCCTGGGCTACATAATCAGAGAGCTCCTCGACGTCCCTTTTCATGTAGTCCAAGGAGGTACGTCTCAGGTTGTTGACACCAGCGTGGACAATGACTGAGTCGTACTTGTACCTGCTGTTGAGAGACCTGAGTGCTTGCGTTATGTGGCGGATTCTAGCGCCCGACAGGCAGCTTACTGTGACCTTCTCCTTACTCAGTCTGGTGGCGGACGTCAGTGTGCCTGACTATGGAATCACCAATGACAAGTGTGTCTGCCATTTTGTTTGGCCTTAAGGGCTGTGACTGTTTGACACTCTGACTGTGTGGTCTATGTGTTGCATGTGTTGGGTCGTGAGGTGGTAGTTGTTTGGGTGTCTGCTTTGGTGGCCTCTGCTGTTTTGGTAAATTTTGACCAGAGCCTCTGAGTATGTCTTTGTGTGAGTATGTGTATGATTTGAAGTTGTGATGGTACCATGTGTGACTGGGTATGTATTGTGTGTGGTTGCCTTCTCCTCCTGTCTGGTCTTGCCAGTCCTATGTTGAGAGAGCTCAGCCTCCAGTTTGGCCGTATAGTTGCATCTCTCGCATGTATTTGTGTTTTGTGGGAGAAGGAGAGGATTGTCTGTGTACATGAGGCAATTGTAACATTGCCTCAATATTCCCAGGTTCACCAGTTGAGCTGGAGAGGACACTAGCAACTGATCCCTCGACATACTAGAAGTAGTAGATAAAGAACTTTCAAAGGACTCCGGGGGAAGTGGGTTTGGGCTGGTGGGGTACTATCTATAATAAGAGTGCTTTATCAAGGTGCAAGTACTGTAGGAGTAAGTGCTAGGCTTTACAGATAGAGAATAGTCTACTTGGGAATCAAGTAGAGATGAACTTTTCAGTTATAGGATATGCTGGTTAGATCAGCAGTACAGTTTAGCGTGTTTTATAGCAGGGGGCTGAAGGGAGCTAGGAATTGGCCCAAAACGACCAATGGACTACTAGTTTCTGGCTGAAACTTCACCAAATCGGACAAAAGGCGCTCAGTGCTTCCCACTCCCACTGGTAAGCAAAGAAACTTCCCTCCTTCCTAATAAGTCAATGGATCAGTAACAGGAACTAAAAACAAAGCCCAGGGATCAGCAACTCTGAAACTGGACTACTCTAGTTCAGTAAAGTGGGAAAACAAGAGATTTTTTTGTTTTATTACAGAGATAAGGAAAAAACAGACAGTAAATGCTATAAATGCTGTAAATTGGCTAGCGCACTTTAGTGTGTAGCCTACAGAAACAATTTGCAACAATTAGTAACTTAAAGTGCAATAAACAGTGTAAAATGCAGAAATCACTTAAAGTAGCAGTAAAACAGGCGAAATGCAGTCGCTAGCTTAATAACAGTGGGAAAGCCACAAAAATACTTATATCTGGTAGAAAGTCACTCTTTTAGCTCTCTGCTGCTTGGATCACTCTGCAGGCCACCACGAGGATCTGTGCAGAGTTGGTACAAGCTGGAAAACACGTGTTTAGCGTGTTTTATAGCAGGGGGCTGAAAGGAGCTAGGAATTGGCCCAAAACGACCAATAGACTACTAGTTTCTGGCTGAAACTTCACCAATTCGGACAAAAAGGCTGCTCAGTGCTTCCCACTCCCACTGGTAAGCAAAGAAACTTCCCTCCTTCCTAATAAGGCAATGGATCAGTAACAGGAACTAAAAACAAAGCCCAGGGATCAGCAACTCTGAAACTGGACTACTCTAGTTCAGTAAGGTGGGAAAACAAGAGATTTTTAAATGCTTTTAAGTGGCTAGCACACTTGAGTGTGTTAGCCTACAGGTAAAATTAAGCAACAAATAACTTTTTAAGAGTGCAAAACAGTTAATCAACACAAAAACAGTTTAAATAGAATGCAGAGCTGTATAAACAGGCTAAGATGCAGTCGCTAAGCAGTAAATATTCATAAAGCCAGAAAAAAATACTTAAATCAGTTATAGCAAATACAGTTATAACAAATGCTCTGAAATATACTGTATATTTCCAATATGTTTGAGAAGGACAGTCAGAACACAAGAAGGTTCAGGCGAAGAAGAAAAAAAAGTTTTGTTTTACTTTTTGAAAAGGTAAAAAGGAGGAACAGAAGGCCTTATCAAATGTTCTCTCTGTATTAAGAAGAATGAGCTAATGACACTAGACTGGGAGGTGTGTCACAGTAGGGGCGGGCAACTGCAAAGCCACCAAGTATAAGAGCAAGACACCAACAGGGAGGGACGGTGGGACAAAATAGCCTAAGACAACAAGCTATGAAAGTTTTTAAACAGAAAAAGATTCTAATAGAACAGTAGAAGGTCTTGCATTAGTACGAATTTTCTGAAGGGTATGAAATCTGAAAATCAAATGTCTGCCATTATTTTCTAACTTCAATCTTTAATGACTTGCCACTAATTTGCCAGAAAAAACACAATTTTATGAAAAACAGACCAAAAATGTGATGCAAAAATATAAAGTTGCCACACAACACAGCTGGGAACCTGTCAAAAAAGGGACACCTTTTTAATATTAACACTGTTAACTTGAGCAGCTAACTCATAGCAAGATGTTGTCCTGTTCGATTCTCAGCTAGAGCGTCTTCTGTGTGGAGGCATACGTGAATGGGGCGTGCCTTCATTGAAGGTTGTGCGTCAGGGCTGGTAACCCGGTACATAAAAATCCACTACCAATCATTAGCGGACCGGAGTTCTGCTGTGGCGACCCCTAACCGGGAAAAGCCGAAATACACAAACAAACTTGAGCAGCTAACAAAATAAGAGTATCTACATGCATTTCTGAAATAAAAGTAATAACTCTAATCATTACAGTTATATATAACTGTAAACCCTCCACACTTTCTTTCAAAACTGCCATTTTGAGGAGGGATTATTAGGGGAGAGCAACATTTTGAGCCAAAATTGGGGACAATGGAGAGGTTTGGATATTCCGAATTCTACAAAGCGATTTGCACATACCTCTCAACCTCTTAATGCAGAAAATCTGGACAAGGCCAAATATATTTGGGGAACATACAAACACTACTGAAAATTGCTCTTGTATAAACTTAAGACAGTTGACAGAATAACAGGTCTTGCATTAGCATGCATTTTTCTGAAGGTTATGACGTCTGAAACTCAATGTCTGTCATTTAGTGACTTCATTCCTAAATGATTTGCTAGAAAACCACAAATTTTATGAGGAACAAACCAAAAATAAGAAGCAAATATCTATTCAGTCTGCAAAAATATGGACAACTGAGAGGTATAGTTCAACCGGGGCTGTCTGAGTTTGCTACCCCCCCCCAAAAAATCATGGTCGAATGGAGCCTCCCCCCTGCAGCCATTCTAATGTCCCATTCCTTGGTTATTTTGCCCCATTTACCATAAACACTGTAATGTGCATACTGCTTTACTTCTGCGATGATTTAGATTTCATTTGAAAGTTTTATTTTGCATTTTACAGCAGAAACCCTAATAGATATCTGTTAAACAAAGCAATGCCGTCTCACAATGAAAATAGACTTAGCATTAAAACTTCTCTCCCCTTGAAACTCACATGCATTGAAACAGCATTGAAACCCACATTCAAAGAAAATACATTTTGCCAGTGGCAGATTAACTCTGGGCTGTTTTCAAAATCATAGGCCCCTTGAACATGAAACATACACATGCTCTTTGATACACCTTCCTGACTGTATTACATTATATTCCTTGTACAATACAGTACAGTTGTTAGAGGGCATTTTAAATTTATTGTTTTGAACATTTTTCCAGTAAACAATGAAACAAAATGCATACACCAATGACAAAACTGCCCAATTCAGAACATTTCCATCATAAAAAGTCTACTCAACCTTCTATAGTCCACCAGTATCAGTAAATATGCACAATCTCTGAAGTAGTAAAATCCACATTAAAGAAATCTGTAACTAATAAAGAGGTTGCTGCTAGCAAACAACTTTATATGTCATTGTTTCATCTACAAATAAAGTGCCTGTTGCCCTTGAAGAATAAATTTCCTTTGTTGTGTGCATTAAAAAAATGATAAGCTAGTAATACTGCAATAGGGAATGGATAGCAAACTGATAAGTTCATAGTTACTAGATATCTTTGCCAAAAAGGACTGCAGCATCCACCCCCTTTACAATACAGTACAGTATCAGCAATGCATCTACCTACTGTGGGAGTAGAACCCACAGCCTTCAGCATCAAAAGCAAGTACACTACCTGTTGTGCTATTAACAATGCAAGCAGACTAAGCTTAAACAGCACTAAACTTTTGCTCCCCTGCAGCTCTAAGCTCCTTGTAAAATCTACTCGACACTCAGCTGTATCTCTGAACTTTGCAGCACAAGAAATCTGGAAAAAGCCAAAATTTATGGGGGGGGGGACACATTTTAAACATTGTTTGTATAATGTTGGAAAGTTGCTAGAATAAAATGCTGCGTTACCACCATACATTTCACTGCCACGTCTTGAACCCAGGGGACCCTGTGCAAAACAGTCAGAGCAACATACCACTATGTCAAATCAGCTGTTTTGTGAAAGAGGAAGACTGAAACTTAAATGGCTACCATTTAGTGAATTCAGTTCTCACCACAGCACAGCTGTCAACCTCTTAGCACAAAACACCTGAACAAAGCCAATAATGGGTGAATACATCCCCCAAACATTCAGTGAATTCAGTTCTCACAACAGCTCTCAACCTCTTAGCAAAAAACACCCAGACAAAGCCATTAATGGGGGAATATAGCCCCCAAACATATTCAGTGAATTCAGTTCTTACCATAGCTCTCAACCCGAGCACAAAACCTGGATGAAGCCAATAATGGGGGGGAATACAGTCCCAAAGATAAGGATAAATTTCAAATATCCATCTTATACACTTAGAAAATTGCTAGAATAAAAGCTTTTGTGTTACCATGCACTTTCTGAAGAATATGAAGTCTGATATTCAAATGAGTGTCATTTTTTTAACATTTGTTAACCAGGAAAGTCTGACTTGGAACAAAAGCTAATTTTTAGCAGAGGCCCAGGGAGAAACACTCCAGACAGACATGTTTTTGTAAGATGGGAGGAAACAAAAACAGGGAGGGCATACAGATTCCACACAGAAGGTAAGGCACCCCAGCCAAGAATCAAACCAGAGAACATGTAGCTGTCAGGCAACAATGCTACCAATGCACTACTGGTTTTGCAAGGACACAAATACAGAAACCACAGATTTTATGAGGAACAAAACAAGTATGAGGGAAAAACCTGCAACATTTTTACAAATGGTGGTGGGTAGGGAATTCAGGCTCTTGCCACTTGGGCCCAAGGTACAGGGTGCAAGCGTTATTCTCTACCCACTACCATGTAGCACCTGGGGCATTACACACACACACACACACACACACACACACACACACACACACACACACACACACACACACACACACACACACACACACACACAGACACAGACACACAGACACAGACAAACACGCACTGAAACCATTTCACACACACATTACTCACTACTCTGAAAGTGTCCCATCTTCCATCCATTTCAGTTCCCTTCTGAAAGTGTCCCATCTTCCGTCCGTTTCAGTTCCCGCTCGCTCGCAAGTGTCCCATCTTCAATGAAGTCCTCTAAACTGTCCGTTTCAGTTCCCGCTCGCAAACTTGAACATATGTGCACTGCGCGATGATGTCAGCATCCTCTAAACCGTCCATTTCAATTCCCGCTCGGAAACTTGAAAATGTGCACTGCGCGAGATGATGTCAGCACGCCCGCGACTGGACTTCTTTCTTCTTAAAAAAGAACACCCTAAAAAAAACAACTTTTTTTTTAAATTAAAAGATTAACTAGTCAGCGGATTCCAGGGGGGTGCAAGTGCACCCCCTTGCACCTACCTGTGGGCGCCCTTGGCCGGACATTCTACTTTAGGAGTTTTTGGTACAGAGCAGAATTCATGGTTCCAGCAATCACAGCAAGTCGTCCAGGTCCAGAAGCAGCAAAGCAGCCCCAGGCCATCACACTATCACCACAATGTTTTCTGTTGGCATGATGTTCTTTTTCTGAAATGCTGTGTTACTTTTACGCCAGATGTAACACTATGCACACTTCCGAAAAAGTTCAACTTTTGTTTAGTCAGTCCACAGAATATTTTCCCAAATGTCTTGGGGATCATCAAGATGTTTTTTGGCAAAAGTGAGATGAATCTTTATGTTCTTTTTAGTCAGCAGTGGTTTTCGCCTTGGAACTCTGCAATGTATGTCATTTTTGCCTAGTCTCTTTTTTATGGTTAAGTCATGAACACTGACCTTAACTGAGGCAAGTGAGGCCTGCAGTTTTTTAGATGTTGTTCTGGATTCTTTTGTGACCTCTTGGATTAGTTGCTGCTGTGCTCTTGGGGTAATTTTTGTAGACCAGCCATTCCTGGGAAGGTTCACCACTGTTCCATGTTTTTTCTATTTGTGGATAAATAGCTCTAGCCATGGTTCACTGGTGTCCCAAAGCTTTAGAAATGTCTTTGTAACCTTTTCCAGACTGACAGATGTCAATTACTTTGTTTATCATCTGTTCCAGAATTTCTTTAGATCACCGCATGATGTCTTCCTTTTTGGGATCTTTTGGCCTACTTCACTTTGTCTGACAGGTTCTATTTAAGTGATCTCTTGATTCAACAGGTCTGGCAGTAATCAGGCCTGGGGTGTGGCTAGTGAAACTGAACTCAGCTTTCCCCAAAATGTAATTAACCACAGTTACTTCGTGATTTAACAAAGGGGCAATTACTTTTTCACATAGGGCCATGTAGGTTTGAATAGTTTTTTCCTTAATAAATAAATCATCACTTAAAAATTGCATTTTGTGTTTACTTGGGTTATCTTTGTCTAATATTTGTCTAATATTTAAATTTGTTTGATGATCTGAAACATTTAAGTATGACAAACATGCAAAAAAATAAGAAATCAGGAAGGGGCAAATACATTTTCATAGCACTGTATTTTTTTAAGCTGAATGAGCTTTTTTCTGTTTTTGTAGAGCTGGTTTATAGTTGGGTTCCACCAGTAGGGGTTATTTTTAAATTTGGCATTCTATTTACTTCAAAGGAGGACAGATTCATCTGTGTAGCTATTTACATGTGCATAGAATTTGACAGTAAAGGATGTCATATACTCACAGACATAATCAAGAAGGAAGGGGGTGTTGAATTTAGTCAGGTCATCTCTCAGTTTTAGTAAATAAGCTTTAGCATAATCTCTGAATATAGACAGCTATTGGAGGATGCTATTTGCTTCAGTCTTATGGTGAATTGCTTGTCTACTTAAGAAGGTCCATCAGAGTGGGGTCTGACAATGCCCTGTATGTCAGGCATAGATCTCCCCTCTAAACCCTGCAGGAGACAGAATACAGGGATACACCCTTGACGGTCTGCATAGGACATTTTACTTAAGCCATATATTCTTTTAGTGAGGAACCTCTGTGGACATTCCAACTGCTGGATATGCTTAGTTAGGTACATACCAAAAGGGGGCACTGTACTCAATGATAGGTCTTGAATGCCAAATACAGTGGAACAATGACTTCCGTGGACTTAGATGGCATATGCTTGTTTATAAGTTGCGCAACATAGAAGAATTTCCTCACTACTGTAAACACAAGATGGGCAAAAGGTAGATTACTATCTATGTGTATCCCTACCTCCCTGACTACTGGGTCAACTCTTAAGGGGTGTGTTGTCAATATGATAGTTACCAGGGGTGTATGACTTCCCGAAGGATACTATTATGCATTTTTTGGGTCTATATTACGTTATCGAATACTAACAACATAAAGCGTTATATGGTCGACATCATATGTTCGAAGTTGCAAGTATTCAAAAACGAAAGCGGAAATCTCCATAGAGAAGATTTCCGTTTACTGCACTGTAGTGAGATCTCGGAGTTGGTATATTTAAAGAGCGGGGGGTGTGGGGGGTGCAGGGTGGCCCTACTTAAAACATTCTGTTTTTTTAATTTGTATTAATTTTCGAATACTTAAAACTTCGAGCATATGGTGTCGACCATATCACATTCAATGATGTTAGTAATCGATAACATAATATAGACCCGCATTTTTTGACATTAAGTTTTAGTCCATGATTCTGAGACCAGTTGTTTCTGTCAGCCCCTCCTGATGAACATTTGCATGCATGTGGGATTCAATGACCACTCCTAATTTGCAATCATCTGCAAATTTAGTCAGCCAGAGACCACTGATATTGGCCTTGGCTTCAGAGAAGTAAATGCCAAAAAGGAACAGTCCAAGGACTGATCCCCGAGGGACTCCACTTGTGACTGACCTCTTCGTAGAGGTGGACTCCCCAATTTTAACTTCCTGGATCCTGTCTGTGAGCCAGCTGGCTATCCACCAGGTGACATACGAGTTTGTACCTAGCCTCTTGAGTTTATCAACAATGCCCGAGTGGGGTATTGTGTCAAATGCCTTGGCCAGGTCAAGGTAGGCAGTGTGAACAATTTTGCCCTCATCCATTGCTTTGCTGACCTTCTCAAAGAAGTCTACCAGGTTGAACAGGCATGATCTGCCCTTGACAAAACCAAACTGTGTTGGGTCCAGTGTCTGGAGGTTTACTATATCACTCATAATTCTTTCCATGGCTTTAGATACAGGACTAGTGAGACTTATGGGTCTGTAGTTTCCAGGGTCTGTAGATGGCCCACCTCTGTGCATAGAATAATGACTGTTGCTGTTCTCTATTCATGAGGCATGAAGCCTGTTTGGAGGCTGTAGTTAAATAAGAATTCCAGAGGCCCTGACAGTTCATGTTTCATGCTATTTAGAAGGCATCCTGGGATATTGTCTGGGCCCAATGATGCAGTGTTCTTGGCCTTAGAGAGAGCATTAAGGACTAGTAATAGCATGGGGAGTTATATTTAATGGTATTTCCTGAGGGAAGGTTGAGGGGAAGAGATGAGTAAAGTTAGAGCTATATTTATCAGTCAGTAGGTTTGCTATACCCTCTGGCTCAGTGTAGGTGGCTGGACAATATCTCATTGTCTCCTTGCTGTGTCCATCCAAATTGCAGAAATCTAATATATCTATGAACCTATTCAGAGCCCCCTTCTTATGTCAGCAGACTTCAGTCAACCTACTCCATTCAACATTAATTTTCACACTTTCTTTGCTCTTTTGTGAGGAGTGAGAAAGAAAAAACTTCACTACCTTCCCTTCTCATTTTTTAAGACTTGTTATACCATCATAGTTGTTCTTTGCCTTACAACGTAGCTATAAAAACCTATCATGCTTCCTAATATAATCTACAATGCTCTCCCTCTTGCTCTATATGCATTTTTCCTTACTGAATGGTACTTTCTTTACAACCTTCAATGTCACCTCCTTCAAGATCCAGAACAACATTTTCTGTTATTTTGTTTAATGGATTTACTTCACATAATTGAAGAAAATTGCATTTTTTCACCCTTCCTCCTAGAGTGTCCTGTGGTAAGACTGCAGATGTGTTAAATGTGAATCACAGTGTTTGGTGATAACTACTTCACAGAGAGCTACCAGTTTTCATACTTGAAATTTTCCCATCATCTACTAAAGCAAGGATTCAAACAGGTAACCCTAGGGCCACAAACCGACCCACCAATGCATTTTTATCTGGCTCTTAGTATGTCCTATAACATACTGTTTTGAATGGACAGATACGTGTTGGACATGGTGGTCCCTAAGCCAAAAAGGTTGAACATCTCCAAGAACAGCAGATCTAAGATTTTTTTTCTCTCTCCTGGATGAATCCTGAAACAAAATACTCCAGGACAGCTCCACAAAGGGTGTTGAGTGTCACTCTGTTTCTATGTGCATCTGTTGAATCAGTGCTTTGATTAACACTGCAGCTCTTGGATTAGTGAAAGTTTCAAGTAAAATAAAATACAACTGTAAATTAGAGTTCTCTCCACTCGCAATAAAACTGAATGCTGACTTCAGAGACCTGTCTATAATCTAACCTTAAGAAACCATTCTTGTAGTAAATAAGTTAGACCATATGAACTCAAGTTCATGCTTGCCTACCTTAACTTTCATCTACAGCTCCCTTTTTTATGATTTTCTACAAGTAAATGGAATGTTGTGTCAACTCCTGCCACTTCTCGATTCAGTGCCACTCTCCTACCTTCTTCAATATTTATGCCCAACTGTCACAGATCTTCTCTCACACAAGCTATCCATCTCTTTGCTGGATGTCCTTGTTTCCTTTTGAGTTCTTCCTCTCTACCAAATCATCTTCTGGTTTCCTGAACATCTGCTCATACTACCATAATCTGCTCTCTCTGTTCTTCTATGCAAGTGGAAATATTTTGGATTCTGCTCTAATGCCATCATTCCTTTATTTTTCCCACAGTGTGCATTTTACTACCTGTCTCAGGCACTTCATCTCTAGCTTCTTCAACTGCTCTGTCTTCACTGCCCAGGTTTCTGTACCATACAGATATACTGGCCCTACCACTGTTTTGCACATCTTAATTTTCAGCTTCTTTGGTATTCTTCTGTCACCTACGACCCCCTAATGCTCTGTGCTAGTTGGCTGCAACCCATCTGTTTTTAGCTTTGATCTCCTCCTTCATACTTCTCTACTCCTCGACCACCCATTCCCAGATACCTGAAGCTGTTAACATTAGTCAAAATGTTCCCTTATCTCAATTTCCAGATTCTCTTGTATTCCCTCAAATGCTGCCATGCAACTGCCTTGTCTGCACTCAGTTTCATCGCATGTGCCTTCAGTTTCCCACTCCATTCCCTAATCATTTCCTGAAGTTCCTGTTCACAGTCTACTTGTACTGCCACATCATCTTCAGACATCAGCTTTGTTGTTCTGTCCACTCCAACCTGTTTGCTCATGTAGCCCATCACTACTATGAACATCTGTGGGGTCAGAACTGAGACCTGATGCACCATTACTCCTACTGGGAATCCCTCAGTGAGTCCAAACACTGTTCATACTTATCTTTTTGGATCCTTTTACATAGTCCACACTAATTCTACCAACATTTCTAGGACTTAGAACCATCTCAGAAGTACCCAAATTAGCTTTCTTGGGATCTTGTCACATGGTTTCTCAAAGTTCAAGACAAATATCAGATTATTTGTGATGAATCCTGATCTGAATCCAAACTACTCATCTCCCATCTTACTTTCTACTACTCTGAGTATTTATTTATCAATCACCCTCTCCAGAACTTTCACACAGTGTAACAGAAGTCTGGTACCTCTATACTACCCCTAGTTGTGAATGATACCATTGTTCTTGTATGATGGCACCTGAATGCTTATTCTGCAGTTGCCTGGGATACACCTTTCTCTCCATACTGCTAGGAGTATCCTCAGGAGCTATTTCTTCCCTAATTCTCCTAAGATCTTGATCATATCTGCAATGACCTCATCTTAGACTGATGCCTCCCCTGTCTTCATTTTTCTTAATGGTGTTCTTACATCTTCAATGGGGGGCTCTTCATCCCCTTTTATCATAGGCTGTGTATGGGATGGTATAGCAACTGCAGGGCTTTCTTAATTCAGAAGCTGCTGGAAGTACTCCTGCCATCTGCCTCTGATGTAATTTGAGCTGGTGAGCAGGTTGTTGCTTGCATCTGTTATGAATGGTATCTGATGACTATCTTCTTTATCTGTTCATCTTTGTCTTGCAACTTAATACAGTTACTTTGAGCTATCTGTCGAGCCACTTTCCAGAAGCTGGTACAGTACCTCTGATACCTTGTTCTTTCCTACTGTAACTGCCCTCTTAAGCCTCTTAGCTAGCCAACCAGTATTCTTTTTTAGCCTGGTCTGCCTTTTCTGTTTCCCACTTTTTCCTGCACAACTACTTTCTTTTCATAATGATCAGCTTTCCTTATGAATCTTATTTCAATACTCGGTTTGGCCAAATATCTGTTTTATAATCTTCACACATGCTGTTTTGGATGCTCCATCTATTTTTTTCTCCTTCTTCTTCCCAAGTTGCTAGCACCTTGAGTATTTATTTCCCTTGAACGTCTGTGCTTTCAGTCCAGTTGACTTCCAAGGCCTGTAGACGTTAGAGCCTTCTCTGACCATTGCTTGCAGCTGATTGTGGACATCAGTGATTTATGCTGTGGGTCAACTGTTTCACTGAAGTGACCTTGCAAACTTTGATTCTGATTCTACCCCAGTGCCCTTTCTTTATTAACCTTCAAAAATATAACAAAATCTCCATGAGCCTACTCCTTGATCACTGCTACTCTGGAAAACACACTTTTCTGTTCCCTTCTTTTCCCAACAATGCTAGTGCTGGGCTACAGCCAATACTCCTCCACTGACAAAGTTACCATCATTTTGTTCCTGCTTTCCTTCACCTCAAACTCATTATCTCTACATAATGCAAACTGACATTGCACTGCTGTTTCTGCTTACCAGTACTTGTTCAGAATAACAGTTGTAACTTTTGCTTTCTTCTGCAGTAGCGTTTCATATATCAAGTTACTCTGCTGTTAATAAACTATACAAATAAGAAAGAAAAAGTTGTGTACTAAACAGCTTAAATGTATTAGGTACAATATTTTGAAATACATCGTCCCAATCATTTTAATTTTACATTATATTCAGTAAATGCATCATACAATGGTTATCATTTCTGTTCAACTTGCTTATCATGTAACATCCTGTAACATTATTGAGTCAAATGATATTCTGTGCTATTATCTGTATAGCCTAGCAGTCATATTTGAAAATGACCCCTGTTCTACCCACCAAAAACTGAGTTAACCAAGGATAGCTAAATCCAGCATACTCATGTTCCCCATAATTAACATCTCACATTGTTCCTGACATTCTAAGTATTCTTTCCATCACTTATGGTCCCTTTCATTTCTTTTCTGAAAGGGTCTGTACTGAAGTACATTACACAGTCTCCATGGTGGCCCTCCACAATACTTTCTCCATTACAGACATTAATGTGCAGTTCTGATCACATACCTTATGAAAAGGAATGCTGCATGTCCTTGTTTCTCTCATACAATGTTACTATTTTATGTCTTTACTCCACCTGTGGTTCCTGCATTCATCCTAGGAGGTTTTATGATAATCAGTATATTCAGGCAGCTATCAACATTAACAATTCAGGAAGTGTCTTAATCAGACTAAAGGAAAAAGTGCTCATAAACTGCAGCATATCTAAAACAACCCAACAGTAGCATATTAAATAGGATCAAAACACAAATATATCAACATACTTAACTTTTTATATGAAGGAGGAGAACATATTCAAGTGCAGCAGATCAGCTGGTCAACTTCCACTAAACTGTCTGTAAAACACATCTGCAGTTCTTCAATGGTAGTGGACATTAGTCTTTATTTTCAGATAACCCTACCATAATTTCCCTCCGCTTGCTTTTTTTACTGACACAAAATTAGAAGTTATGTACTTACCATTGGCATTTGTGTCATCCATTTTCATTCTTCCTCACAAATAGGTCTAGGACCCAATCCTCACATCCAACTCAGTCACATATACAAGACTTCAGATCCAATTCTCAAGCTCCTCCCTCAACCCATAAGACCCTATTTCATCCCCAACTCCTCAGATCGAGTTTGCTGCCTAGTTCCCCAGTGTATTATAGAGACAGAAATAGATACAAGAAAAAGGTTGAGGCTCAGGCCAGAAACTTAAAGGTTCCAATACCATCCAACAGATCCTTCTAGGAGCGACAGGGCCAGGGGATGGCTGGGAGGGAAGATGAGGAAGAATGAAAATGAACAACACAGATGCCAAGTTATGGTAAGTACATAACTTCTAAATCTGATGTTGTCCTTTTCATTCTTCTGCACAAATGGGTCAGAGTCACCAGCTACATAGATCTCGGGAAGCCCTTACTGAAGGACATGCCAGAGCACTGTTGAACAAAGGAAGCTCTGCTTCTGGAAACAATGTCTGATGTGTAACAAAAGTATGAGTCTTTGACCAAGTGGCTGCCGCACAAATATCATCAATAGAAGCTCTTGACAGAAAGGCAGATGAAGCAGCCATAGACCTAGTGGAGTGAGCTTTAGGGGGTAGAGGCAATTTTAATCCTTTTATGAGAATAAATCAACAAAATGCAATCTGCAATCAATTTAGCCAAAGTAACCTTAGAAACTGCCTGATGCAAGCAATTAGGGGGTAAATAATACAGCCAGCTGGTCAGACTTCCTGAACTGTTTTGCACTGTGAAGATAAAAAAGTAGTTGCCTGTGCATGTCAAGGAGGTGAAGCATGTATTTGCCCTTATTTGTAAATTCTGGAAAGAAGACTGGTAATTGTACAGACTGGTTAATGTTAGTCTCCATCGCTACTTTAGGAAGGAAGGGTTGGTCCATAGAGACAACCTGCCCTTATGAAAAATAAAGTGAGGCGGCTTAGCCGATAGGGCCTGAAGCTCAGAAATTCTTTTTGCTAAAGTGATTGCCACTAAAATGATTGTTTTCAAAGAAATAAACGTCATATCGCATTTGTCTGCTGGTTCAACGGGTTTATGAGTTAAACCCTGAAGGACCACTGTGAGATCCCAAGCAGGAGTGGGGTATTTTATTAAGGGTCTGAGGAGAAAGACTCCTTTCATGAAGGCTTTACATAATCTGGATGAAGCCAGAGTGAAGGATTTGTTTCCAGAGTGGAAATTGGAAATGGCTGCCAAATGAAGAGATATTAGCCCCTTCCTTAAAGAGTAGTTAGAAAAAGAAAAATGGCTGAAGTAGGTGCTGAAAAGGGATCAATAAATCTGATTGGAAGCCCAAAATGTTTTTATTCTTTTTATTTAACATTTGTTTACTGGGAAAGTCCGACTTGGAATGGAGCCAGTTTTCAGCAGAGGCCTGGGGAGAAACACTCCAGAATACATATCTTTGTAACGTGGGAGAAAACCTGAGCATCCAGACGAAACTCACATGAATGCAGGGAGGGCATTCAGACTCTGCACAGAAGGCACTCCACCCAAGAATCGAACCATAGAACCTCTTGCTGTGAGGCGACAATGCTACCGCTGCACCACTGTGTTGTCTTTTCCATTTGCTTCTGTAAACTTTCTTGATGGAAGGCTTCTGGAAGGTCAAGATAATATCATGAACTGGAGAATCAAGCCTGGAATGTCTCGCTATTATTGGAAGTGGATAAGCCATGCAGTTAGTTTGAGGGCATAGAGATTGGGATGTTGAATTCCCAACGGATGAGAAAGGAGACTTCTGAGTGATTTCCAGTATCCATGGGGAATACTTCAAGTGAGACCAAAGGCAGGGGAACCAGACCTGATGAGGCCAGAAGGGGGCAATGAAGATGACTGAGCTCTCAGCCTGTGCACTTTCTGTAAGAATTTGGGAATCAGAGGAAGACTAAAGTAAGAACATAATAGACCTGAAGGCCAATCATGAATCAGAGCATCTCTTGGTGACTCCTTCGGAGGAGAGATCAGACAGAAGTACTTGCTGCACTTGTTGAGGGATGAGGCAAATAGGATGCAGCAAGGTTGACTCCAGCGGCTGAAGAACATGTTTGTACTGACTGACTGAGAGACCACTAGTGGGGAATCAGAATGGACCTGCTGAGTCTATCTGCTAGCTCATTGATTTTCCCTGGTATGTGCATTGCAATGAGAAAGAGGACAAAATAGATTGCCCATTCCCAAACCCTCATGGCCTCTCTGCACAGCAGATAAGGATGGGTTCCTCCTTGTTCACAGATGTACCAGACTACTGACATGTTGTCTGTGTGAATTACAATAGGCCCCAGAGGAAGAACATCCTGAAAGGCTTGCAGCACCAGAAGGACTGCTCTCATCTCTAGGACACTGACATGCAACTTGGTCTCTAAGGGAAGTCATGTGCCTTGGACCATCTTTCCCAGGAAATGCCCCCCACTCCACCCCAGATGTGAAGCATCTATGGGCACTGTGGCAACTGGTGGCGGAAGGGAGAATGGCCTGCCCAGAAAGAGGTCGTCGGACTGGATCCACCAGAGAGCAGACTGGAGTGAGTCTTATGGGAAACGATAAAGGCTTGTAAAGTATGGACCACTATACCGGCAAGGTCAACTGAAGGATTTACATAAAAAAGAATTGCAAAAAGGAACTAGAAAAATGGCAGCCAACGTCGACTCGAGAGCTTGTAGTACTAGCTTTGCTGGAGGGATGGATGAGACCGTATGGCCTGCACCTATTTCTCAATGATGTGATGTGATGTGATATGATGATGGGGTAAGGACACCACCTGTGTCATAGTATTCAGTAGAGTCCCTATAAATTTCAAGGTCTGCATAGGAACCAGACTCAATTTGGCATGCCTTATTGAGATGCCTTAGGTGTTGGAAATCTAGCTTGAAGAAGTTGAAGCTTGGATAGGGTGGTGAGAAGCCAATCGTCAAGGTATGGAACCTGGAATCCTTTGAATCTCAAGTGAGTTGCTACTGTTGCCATGCACTTGGTGAACACGGTGGAGGGCTGTGGTGAGACCAAAAGGCAGAACTCTGAATTGGTAATGATTGGCTCCCAAATGAATGCGTAGAAATCTCCTGGATCGCCTCTCCATCTTCATGTCATAGTACTCACCCTAGAGATCTATACAGCACATTCAGTTGTCCTTGCACAGAATAGGCAGGATGGACTGAACCATAACCATTCATAACTTCCTTCATCTTCTTTACATATTGGTTCAAGTTGCTTAGATCCAAAATTGGTCTTAGGTCCCCTGTTTTCTCTGGCACTAAAAAGAATTGGGAGTAAGTTCCGAACCCTAGCTGTTCGGGTGGGATCTACTGGATGACTTTTTTTGTAGCAGCTTTTGCATCTCCTCAGCTGCATTTTCCCTCTGACTGGGTGGAATTTCAGGGAGTTTCTTTTTTTGGACAGGAGGAGGAATTGAAAATGGTATGTAGTAACATCTGGATATAATTCTTAGCACCTATTAATTTCTTGTGACACTTGTCCAGGAATCTAGGGGCAGGGAAAAATGAACCCCAACTGCCTCTAGAGGTGAAAAGTAAGGCAACACTTCAGGAGCACTGATGGGGCCTGTCATAGGGTCATAGCAAGTTACTAGGCTATTAGCCCTGAGGCCCTTACAGGCCTAGCCAAGAATTTAGCCCATGTTCTGACAAGTCAGCACCTGATGCCCCTGTCCAGCAGGGACACAGGTGGAATCCCAGTGGTGTATTTTCTGTTCCCCATCCAGTTATTCAGGTTGTGCTTGTGAGGCTGCCAGCCCAGTGAATATTAATATGATTTGTATGCTTGTCTTACAAATGCAAGAAAACTATATGTTATTGTGTATATTAAACTACTGGTGCAGAAGTGTGTGTTGAACTGTATGTTCTGCACTGAGCTTTAAGAATGTGACCACAGTGTACCCCACTGGAAAAGAACAGAGTTAACTTGCAAACTCTAAGAAAATAATTGAATTGTTTTATGTGTGTGTTTATTTCAGTTTCACTGAAGGAGACAGGATGTCTACAGCTAGAAGTTATTTCTATTGTCTGGAAACATAAATAATTACAGGCTTCAAATGTACAAGTATTTAACTGTTTTACGATTTCCAGCTTTAGGCAAACTTCTGAGAGACAAGCATTTTTCAGAGAAATGTTAAATTTTGTTTTTACCCATTAGCCTGTGAACTGAAGGCAAGTGACAAATAGTGATGTCATCCAGTTGACCCAGCAGTAATGTGTTGTTATTAATTTAAGAACCATCTCTCAGAGAAAGTCTGTGCATTTTTATCTTGTCTTGTATATAGAAGCATCCACTCATCAGCACTTTTGCCTGCGTGTTGCTCTGTAAGTAAGACTTAGTATCGCTCTTAGAGATAGACGGGAATATAGTAAAGATTAGTTTAGATGTTCTCTGTATTTATGTGAGACTGTACTAAAATATTGTTTTAAAATGTTTCTTGTGATTCTGAATTATGTTGTCACTGTGTTGAGTTATTGAGTGTTGTCTTGTCCTTTGTATTATTAAATATATTTAAACCTTTTAATTGTGACTGGTTTGTTTAGAGATATTTAAGCTCTTTGAGTACTTGCATATGTATTTGGTGACACTGTATAGGCCACTCCAATAGCTTTAAAAGTCTTGGTCACACTTACCATTTGGATAATAGTGAAACATCACACAGTAGGATTGGACACCCTTTGGTAAGGGTCTTATAGTGGCTGATAAGTAAGGGTGGCTGGTGGCAGTTGGTACTACCTTATAGCCTGGGTATAAGGGGCATAGCCAGTAAACTTGTGCCAGCCTTTCCCAGGAGTGTGTGTGCATTTGTTTATAAATCAAATCTCAAAGAGTGTGTGTGTGTGTGTGTGTGTGTGTGTGTGTGTGTGTGTGTGTGTGTGTGTGCACGTGTGTGTGTGTGAGCTACTTGGAGAGATATATGAAGCATTGGTTGGACAGAGAGGGTGCTGGAGGTCTTAGCTTGGCCACTCAGCTGGGATCTTAATCCTATAGCTGTATCAGTGGGGAGTCTTATTGTGGATCTGGAGAAAGAGGCAGAAACCAGCCCCAGACTGACTGTGATCTCTGTGTACTCTTAAGGGTAATTGTGTTTTACTGCGTGTGTGTTCTTGTCATTCTCCCAATGTGCACATCCCTCACTGGTGCTAGTGGTGAGGATTGAGGCACTTTGATTACTGGGCCAGTGCAGGGGTGTCACAGTGCTTAAAAAGGGTTAATGAGGTACTCAACTTGATGTGGAGCGGGAGTCTATTCCACAGAAGGGGGAGTCTCTGGGACACAAATCTGTCCCGCTAACAAGTACTATTGATGTCACAGACCAGGCTGAGGTTATGAGTGTGGGTTACTTGAGTGGAGCTTGACTTGCGGATATGCAGCAGTCCCATCTAGGCGGGGTCTGAGACTGCTTTGTATGGCAGACAGAGGTCACCTCTGAGGAGTCTGCAGGAGACTGTGTAGAGGGACAGGGCCCTTAGCTTATCTGTGTAGGATAGATGTTTGAGGCCCTGGGTTCTCCTGGTGAGGAACCTCTGTGGTCTCTCCAGCTGCTGCATGTGCTTTGTGAGGTACATTCCAAAAGAGGCATTGTACTCAATAATGGGTCTTATAAAGGAAGAATACAAGGATGTTATGACCACTTGCCCCTGAATGAGATACCCTTACTAATGAGGTGGGCCATGTAGAAAGCTTTTCATACAACAGAAGCAATATGGTGGTCAAAATCAACCTGGGTGCTCAAGTCCTTCACAACAGACTGCATGCTTAGGATCTTGTTATCAATATGATAATTTGTGGCGACGTCACTCTCCCCAAAGGATATGATGATGCCTTTTTTGGCAATCAATTTGAGGTCATGTTTCAGGCACCAGTCATTTGTTTGAGTGAGACCCTCTTGGAGGATGTCCACATCATTAGTGGAATTGATGACAGCGTCCAGTTTGCTGTCATCTGCAAACCTGGTCAGCCATAGCCCACTGGTTTTGGTCTGCACCTCAGAAAAAGTATATCCCAAACAGCAAATGCCCCAGGACCGATCCTTGGGGTACACTGCTTATTATGGGTCAACTGCTTGAGGTGGCTTCCCCCATTTTAAGTAGGTGGGTTCTATCAGTCAGCCAGTTTGCTACCCATCTGGTAACATATGGATTGATGCCTAGTTGACAGAGTTTATCTATTATACTCGACTGAGGAATAGTACTGAAGGTTTTGGCCAGGTCAAGGTAGGCGGTGTGCACAGTCTTCCCCTCATCCATGGCTTTAGTGACCGTTTCAAAGAAGTTAACCAGATTTAATAGGCATTACCTCCACTTGACGAAACCAAACTATGTGGGGTTGAGTGTTTGGAGTTGCCAATGTCCTTGTTAATGAAGTCCATGATAATCCGCTCCACGGTCTTGCAGATCAGGCTCGTTAGGCTGATGGGTCTATAATTTCCTGGATTGGTGGAAGCTCTATCTTTGTGCAAAGGGATGACACTGGCTGTCCTCCATTCAGCTGGGACAAAGCCGGTACACAGGCTTTGTTTGAACAGGTGCCTAATGGTGCTGCAAGTTCCTGCCTGAATTCGTGTAGGATGCAGCCTGGGATGTTATCAGGTCTCATGGAGGCTGTATTTTTTGCATTTAACAGGGCAGTGATGACTTGCTCCCTAGAGATAAGGGGAGGAGGGGGCAGGTGCTCAGGATGTCCTGATTTACTGATGGGAGGGACAGAGGGGTGAAGTTTTCACTGAACCTGTCTGCCAGCAGGTTGGCTACATCTATGGCGTTTGTGATGTGGTGTCCTTGTCCACCAGTTCTGAGCAGATCAGGGTGCTTCCCTTGGGATTGCAGACATATGTGAAGAAAGCTTTGCGAGTGTCTTTAGTAGCTGTGGCCAGTTTGGACTCTAAGTTTGCTCTGGAGTATTTCACTATTGCTCTTTTTGTTCAGGCCAAGGAGAGATAGCTTCCAATTAGGCACCTGCTCCTTCTTGGCCTTGGACAGCAATTTTTTTCCTTTTATTATACAGTTTATTTATTACAGATGTCCACCAGACAGGTTTAGACTTCCTTGAGAAGGATTATTTTGTCATGTTGAGTATTCCTGAGTCCATGCAGTTATATAAATGCTCATATAATACTCTGGTGCAGGTTTGGACATATCTGCCAGTGCCTCCTATGGAAGGTGGAGGGGGCTGTGAAGCTGTTTATACCTTCCATCAAGAGGGTGTAATCAGCTTTGGAGAAGTTTTTTTGTTTGACCTTACCTGGGGGGGGGGTCACTTCGAAATTTACCTCTTAATGGTCGGATCTTACCAGGGAGGATGACACTGTAGGGATGCTGCAGTGGTTACTCATGTTGGTATTAACCAAGTCCAAGATATTTTTACCTCTTGTGGGGATGTTGACCAGCTGGTCGAAGACATTTGCATTGACTAAATCAAGGAATCTCTCAGCATTTGTGTTTTGGCATGAGTAATTCTTCCAATCTATGGTTGGATAGTTAAAGTTGCCCAGAATCAAGGTAAAGGGTTGAATCTTGACAGATTCAACGAGGTCCAGATAGATGGAGTGGGCATCTTGAGTCAAAGTTGGGGGCTTGTAGCTTGCTAAGATTTGAACAGGGGTCCTGTCAATGGCTAACTGTACCTGGAGTGTCTCCTGTGCGTCATACTGTTTGACCACCCTGGAGGTGTGTAGTTCTTTTATATATACTGAAACTCCACCTCCTTTTTCTTTGCTGCCCACAGTTTGGGGTCTGAATGCAAATAGGATGAGTAACCTGGTTTGGCTGGGGTGCTCTCCACAGCTTTGAACCAGGTTTCTGTGACTGCACAAATATCAGCATTTTCCAGGGTTAAGAATGCTTGCAATGAGTGCAGTTTCATGTTTAGACTCCTAGTGTTTAGCAGTATGACCTTTAATTTGCGTTTTGATGAAGTTTTCATGTTGGTAGTTTTGACCTCATGGCATTGCCTAAAAAGGGAACTATGGGGAAGGCAAGAGCCTTTGCCAGGAGCCCAAGGGAAACAGATGCAAGTCATCTCTTGCAAAGCATCATGGTTTGTCAATCATGTCTTCCCATGCTGTCAGGTACTGGATCCCCTTGGAATGACACCAGAAATTAAGCCAATTGTTAAAGTCCATCATTTTCTGTTTGCACTGAGGCATCATTCTAGGTGAAAGCAGAATGCTGCTTAAGGCTAGGGACATACCTGCCTGGGACACATATTCAATGAGCTCAATCATGTCTCTCTTCATATAGTCCAAGGAGGTATGCCTCAAGTCATTCACTCCAACATAGACTATGACAGAGTCATAACAGTACCTGCCAGGGAAGGGGCACATCTCTGTGTCTCACAATGGAGTCTCCTATGACTAATATGTTGGGTTTATGTTTAGGCCTTAGTGGCTGTGAGACAGGTGTGTAGGCTATGTGTGGTGTGGTGGGCAGTGGAGTTAGTCTGTTTTTGCCTCAGAGATCTCTCTTGTTTGGGTATGTTTTTGTTGAGAACCTCCACATATATGGGTGTGTGGTGTTTGTATTGACAACCTTCTCAGTACCAGATATAATGGCTTGCGAGAGAGAGAGCATTGACTCTAATTCACAATGTAATTGCATCTCTCACAAATTGTGGTCCTAGATGGTAGCAGTAGAGGGTTGTCCATGTACATGAGGCAGTTGCTACACTGTCTTAGGATGCCCATATCAACCAGACTGGCTGGAGAAAGCGTAGGAAATTGTCCATCCATATTTGTCAGAAACTGAGGGAGAGAGGCCAGAGAGAGCTAACAGGGTAAAGGGTGGAAGGTCTAAGAGTAGTACTACTAGGTAATTACACAAGTGCTACTAAGGGAAAATTTGTAGCTGGAATACCTCAAACCTATACCAGACAATGCTACTCAATTTAAGGGTTAAGAACATAACAAAATTCACAAAAAAGCACAGATTGATTAACAACATACAGACAAAAACAAAACTCACAGTATGAAAAAATACAGTTAAACAGTAATGAAATGCAGTAAAATGCATTAAACAATAATGAAATGCAGTTAATCAGTAAATTCCTTTACAACAGTGCAAATGTGATAAATTAGCTCACAACCAACAGTAAAACACAGCTACCAACAAGCAGTAACAAATGTGGCAAACTAAATGCAGTTGGACATCTAAGCACAAGCAAAATAAAGTAGGAAGAGGCATAATTTTTATTTATTTATATATTTATTTTTTACTAGAAAGTGGGAATACAGAAGATAATTCAAGGTTAAGAAGCTAAAGGGGTGGGCCTTCACAACTGATCTCACTGTACTAAGTAGAATGAGCTCATGAAATGGGATTGGGGGGGGGGGGGTGTCCAATATCAAATTTATAGTAGAGGCGGGCAACTCAAAAGCCACCAAGCTTTAATACCACAATAGTTGGGTGGGTAGAATACAATATCAGAACAGAGGTAAGGATTAAATTCACTAGGCCTAAAAAACAGTTGCACAGTTTAAACAGATATGCAGCAAATATTGTTTTAGTTAATCAGAGGTGCAGAAAACAGTTGAAAATAAGCACTTATCTTTTGTAGTCACTGCAGCTTTGAGCAAATAAGTACAAACTGGTTTAAACACTGGCCATTTAAAGCAGAGAAACAGGAACCAGCCAAATTATCCTATCAAAAAAAAACAGAACCCTATGTAGTAAACTCTAGCCAGATCAGACCAGACTGAACCCCCCTCCCACGAAGAAACAGCTAGGCCTCTCTAGACAAAAGATTGTACTACAAGCTCTAAAGGTCACAGCAGTAATAGATATTCAGCTCTATGCTACTGTTTCTGCCAGAGAAGGGGTCTCTGAAACCCTGATTCTGCAGACATCCTCTGTCTCTGAGGTGACGTCATCCATTAAAACTTCCTCCTCTACCTCTGGACGAAGTGTCCCCATGCAAATCCTGAAAAGGTCCCTGAGATTTTTGGAACCACATCTTCTTACCACACCGTTGGTTTCTAGAGAATGTATGCTGAGGGGTAGAAAATTTGATTCCTACTCTAGACACAGTCTTTCCTTCCTGTTTGCTGTGGGTGAGCGTATCTTTAACTGATGGCCCGAACAAAGAATAACCATCAAAGGGGGCATTGACAAAGGACACCTTGAAGAGTTCCACAGATTTGCATAGCCTCATCCAGGCACGTCTCCTAATGGTTATGCCAGAACTCACAGCTCAAGAGGCACCCCCTGCTGCGTGGAAGATCAGCCTCATCGATGCATTAGAAACAAGAGAGTGGCCAGTTGTAGAGAAACTTTTTTGAGATCCTCCCACAGATATGGACTCAGAGTATTTGAAAGTTCTTTCGTCAAATTTCTCTGCAGATAAGTGAAGTGTGCCAGGTAGTTTAAAAACCTCAATGCGAACACAGCTGAGGCATACACATGCTTTCCAAATATGTCCTTCGCTCTGGATTCCCTGTTTGGTGGCTGGACAGAGGAGTTTTGTTTAATTAGCTCCTTTTGGTGGCTGCTGACAATAGCATCAACCTGGATTCCCTTGCTCCAATGGAGTCTATCAGAAGGGGGAACTAAAAACTTGTCTGGGCATTAGGGGATATGCTCATCACTGTCCAGTTCCTTCCAAGCCCAGCAGGAAACTAGGTCAGTAAGTTCATATGCTGGGGGGGGGGTCACCCAACACATAGATGGTCTAGCACCAAAAGCCTCCAGAAACACTGATTCCTCAGGAGGAGGAGATTGGGAAGAGCAAACATCCTTCTGGTTTGAGGATTTCAATGATGTCTCCAAGTGAGATGTCATCGGGTGGTGACTGGGGGAATTCTCCTTCATCAAAATTAGCGTCTTCCATGAGACACTCCATGGGCGAGTCTATGTGCCTCCTTTTACGTGTTCTCTTCCAAGGGACCTCTACCATGAGGTGTTCAGGACAGGTATTGGAGGATGGGGGAAATCCCTCTGGGAACATGTGTGGAGGCTTCCCAGAAATGGCTGACCCTAAGGAGCAGATATGATGTGCTCAGAGCTCAGACACAATGAGGGGCACTGATTAGGATCCAAGGAAATAAAGGATGGCTCTCTACGCAATGAGAAAGCCCTTTCTACCACCTGGAAAGCTGACAGACCTGGGGAAAGCTCTCCCCCATTCCTTGGAGCTGAAGCTACCGAAGATGGGAGGTTGGAGCTGTCCCTGGATCTGAGTCTTACAGGGAGAATCGGATCAGAGCCGAGGCTCCGAGGGGAAGGGATGGATGTGACAAAGTAGGAGCTGAACCCAACCCCTTCAGACCTAGCACCAACCTCTCATATCAGAGACCTGCTCTGATCAGATAGCATTGGAGCAGGACTGTTCAGGGACACTGTTTGAGTCAATGAGGGAAGCTTTCTCGGATCAGATGTTGAACCTCTCAGGGATTTCTCATCCTGGGAATCTGAAGCCACGGGTCAGATCAGAGAAGGAGAAAGGGGTACTGCCTGCTCAGCCAATTCTATCTAGATCTGAGCCCTGAGAAATATCCACATCATCCTGTCCATGCCTGCTTCTATCAAACTCCTCAAAGACCTGGACAATGCAGTGGATGCTGGTCTGGAATGCTTCCTCAGTGTTTGGAACAGTTGTGTAGGTAGAGACAGAGGTACTGGTTTTAGAACATACTCATACTCAGGAGTATACCTTCTACTTGTCAGATCCAAAGGCTTTGGAATCAATAAAGAGGTGGAAGGCGATGGGGAAATCCTCAGTGGAGCAGAGGCTGTCAGATCTGAGGAGGACTGTGTATGCAACGGTGGCCCGAAGGGCTTCGGATCAGAGCAACTTGGATCTGAAACCTTCCTCATTTTCTCCAATGGCTCCAAAAAGGCCCTCAGGACTTTGGAAGAGTCCATTTCTTATGATCTGAGGAAGACTGAACCATTTTGGAAGAAGGCAGTAGTAAGCCTTTCACTATCAATTTGTTGCTCCTGCCCAACAGGCCCGAGGGTTAAAGCTGGAATAAACAGTACAATCAGAATTCAAGTGTTCAGCCCCTAGGCAAAAAAAGCACTTCTTATTCCCACAGGATCTGTACTTCTCAAAACCAGTTGGTTTGTCAGACATGTTAGATAGCAAAGTTATGAATTATTGTTACAGTGACCAGATATATTAGGAGAAGGGAAGTGTAACCCAAGGAGATAATGGGCTTCACACAATCCAGAGAAAAAATATTATAAGATATCAAAGTTTTTTTTTTTTGAAAACCTAGCAGGAAGGAGAAAAAGAAGACCTGACTAGGAGTAACAGAAAAACTACCAAGAATGGCATCAAAGTAGGAAAACATACAGAAAGAGAAAAATCCCTGATGCCACCATCAGCTAAAGGGGTGGGGAAGTGTAGATAAACTTTCTTCTTTAGCTGTATAGTTTAAGTAGAAACTTTATGAAAAATTAGCCTTATGCGCTTACTCTATCACGATGGCGGCAAATGAGATCTAAGGAGTTGATGATGGAATAGAGCGTTATGGGTAGAGTGAGGAGCTCGAGAATTGGATTCGAAGATCTGATCCTAGACCCATTTGTGAGGAAAAATGAAAAGGACAACATCAGGTCCTTTTATTCATCGCCAGCTTTAGGCATCAGCGAATGCTGCTGTCACTGGGAGCCCCCCAACCACAGCAAGTTATCTTATTTTGATATTTTACATTTGCTAAACCAGCAAAAGGTAGTAATCTTGTGTACTTAATACATCAGGTGGGTAATAATATTTAGGATGCCAAAACTTAAGGATTGGCACCAATGTTTCTCCTTTAAAATTCAAAGATATCTCAGGTTGCAGTACCAGTTTTTTGTCAAGTAACAGGTCTTGTAATTTCACTGACATATTGCCTTTGACTTAGTTAAATTCTGCTGGTGGGCATTTCACTGCACTAAAACTAACATCATGGTTAACTTTATAACTTTAGGCATCTGTGATAACCACAGCTATGGGGGGGGGGGTTGCAATCATCTTTGACCTTGTGGGGGCCCCACAAAAGCTGCTAATGGTTGAAAGAAAATTAACATAAAAAATTATAATTTGTTCTTTGATTAGTCTGAATACATGCTTTATTTAAAATAGGGTTCTGACATGTCCTTGTTAGAATAAAGCTGGTAAATCTATGAATGAACATGAGCGAAGTAAGCTCTAGAGATCAGCGTCCCACAGCGACCAGTCTCCATGTTTAAAAAAGAACAGTTTCTACTGATCTTCAGACATAGTTTTCTCTTTCAATGAGTTTTGTAAATACAGTCAGGACACCGGGTAATACAAATTTCAACTTCTTGTGTCTGTTTGAGTGAGGGGGGGTGGAGATGAAATAAGAGTAACAAGCTGGCTATAATTTCTTTCACTTTTCATCATAAACAATGGCACTGCCATTATGCTTGAGAGTGGGGAGTCGTGGTAACAGTGTATTTAAGAGTAACACGTTGGCCCTAATTTCTTTCACGTATCATCATAAACATAAACCATACACATGACAGGTGATGGATATATCTTTGTTGGTTTGACAGGAAAAAGATGTGTGTGAAAGCAATTGTGCATTGCCACAGTGGTATGTGCCATTTCACAGTGCTTTGCTCTGGCTGAGTTCTTGGCTGTAGCTTTTTCTGTTTGGAGTCTGCATCCCCACCCCATCTGTGGATTGGTGGGTGTGTGTGTGTGTGTCTATTCACCATTCTAGTTTCCTGCAGCACCTTAAAGACATGTAGTAGGTGAAGTGGCATTCTTCCAGTTTCCCTAAAGGTGAACGTGCAGTGTGTGTGTGTGTGTGTGTGTGTGTGTGTGTGTGTGTGTGTGTGTGTGTGTAAAATATCACTGATTTTTTGTGTGTGCACACACAATAATGCTGGGCACATACTTAACTCTTCTGGGTAGCAGCAAAACAACAGTTGACAAGTAATTATCTTTCAAAAATAAGTCATAAAATACATAACAGAACATTCAAAAATTTAGAGCTTTTAGGAGTCTGGTGGCCCCCATGCCCTGGACAGTATAAATGGACTTTGACGTGGACTTAATGGTGGCCTCTGGCCTCAGCTCTACCCATTCCAAAATGGGCTCTGCTCAGAGGTATGCACAGGAGGTTGTTGTAGCTTGTTTGGTGGACTGGAGATGGTGTAGTAATTACTTTAATTTTCCTCACAATTAAATCTCACACGTGTGCACAGAAGGTCGTTATAGCTTGTGCTGGGGCTGCTGACAGTATAGTCATTGTTTCCTTTACTTTTCTGACCAACCCCAGAGGTGTACAAAGAAAGTTACTATAGCTTGTGTAGGGGCAGTGTACTGTCTAGGAGCAACAAGTTGGAATACATCCCAGTAGTCATTTTTTTCCATTTTCCTCAAAATTACATATCAGACACTTATGCAGGTGGCTGCCTTTGGGGTGTAGAGGTGAGGACTGTAGAAGTGTGTACTATGTATATGTATGACAACAGTCACTTGAAATACATGAATGTGGCCATTTGAACCTCTGTTTTCATCCCAATCTAACACCATAGTGAAGTAAAGAAGGTAACCGTCTTTCTTTTTTTTTTTTTTTTTTTTTTTGGGGGGGGGGGGGGGAGTAGGGAGGCAGAAATTATCCCCACATGGGATTTATGTATCTTCTCAAAGATCTGTACTGTTTGTTTACTGAGAGTTATTTTGTCAGCTTTGGACATTAAGCCTTGGACACAGCTAATGTCTTCATTGAAAGGAAAAAAAATAGAACTGGAATTATTTTCATAATTTTTGTTCAAGCTTTCGCTGGATGAAAAGGTTGAGGAAATGCTCTAAAATGCACCTCAGGGTTTCTGGGGAATGTTGGCCAAAAGATCTTCTGACTTGAGTTATTTTCAGTACAGTTGGTACTGCACTATCTTGACCAGGTAAGGGTGTTGAAAGGATGCAAGAAAAAGAAAAGCTGAACAGCAACACTAAATTTCTTTCCTTAATCATATTTTTTGTTCAAACCATCACTGGAAGAAAAGGTGGTAAAAAAAACTTTAAAAAAGCACTTCAGAGCATAAAAAAGACACAACATATTGAAAAAGCTGAAGAGTAAGGCAAAATGTGAGAGAAAGAAGAAAAAACTAAATGTGGATGGTGTGGGAAGCCTGGAAATGGTTAACTAGGGGCCAGTACTGGATGATGTTTACAGGGAGGGGTGAAACAGTAGGCAATGAGTGGGGGTGCCACGGAATCCTTTGCCTAGGGCACAATATCAACTAAGGCCAGCCCTGTACACAGGGTGGTAAAGAATCATCCTTTCAATTAAATGTCACTCACTGTCAATGTCCCTCAGTGAAATCTACAAACATAGTGTTGTACACAGGCCTTTCAAACTGTAACAGCATTGGAGCTATAGTTTAGTCTGTGTTTCTTATACCTAAAATTCTGCAGCTTGAAGTAAATATTGATTAGGAAGGGTGGCAGTGACAAGGTGATACTCAGACTGGAAGTGTTCAAGGAAACAAAACTTGACAATTGCTGGGGCCCTCAAAATGCTAACACAAGCTATGCCTTTATTAATTCCTCTCCAGGGTTTCTGAATTTGAATCCAATGTCCTGATTTTTGTTAACAAGTGAGCTGGCTTTCCTCTAATTGCTCAACCACCAAAGTGGTTTAAATGACTGCTAATTATCACTTACATAAATCTTCAGATGGTGGTTTCCACCAAGGATAAATGCAGGTCAACCAACAGCAAAGGTTTGTATTTCTCCAAGTTGAGTCACAGTTGTCAAAGAAACCATAGATGCATACTGCACTAATTACCATATGGTAAACTCATGGAGATAAAACATCTAGCTTAGTCCATTCCACTGACAAGCAGAACCCTGAAGGAAGAATGTTAGTGTGTTTATGATCTGCACAAATACCCTCTCAAGGGTCAAAACTAATCCTGCAGTTCTGTTATCCCTTTTTAGTGACATATTTGTCTCCATGAAGACAGCAACATTCAAACTGTCTGCCCATGGAGACAACTGCATTCAGTTTTTCTGTCCACAGAGATGCTCTCACAATCCACTAGACTTTTCATGGGGGACAGCCCTTTCTCCATAATAAAGACGACAATCCTCAAAATCACAATGCCACAGCTATCAGCCACACGAGCACAGAATTGTTTTAGGTGCTGTGATTACATTCCAGGGCAGTAAAGCTTTCAAAGAAATGTAACTGCTAACATTATCTTCCTATTTCTCTATAAGAATTTATAAAAGAACAAAATTTAACTGACTACAAGAAGAGAGTTACAGATCTAAAAGCTTACCCATTTTGGTAAAAAAAACATGGTTATTAAGGGGCAATACAGAATGAAATTCTTCCAGGAAAGACATTTTTATCTACAACTCCATAATATAGCTGAACAGAAAATTATTCTGATTCCAGGAATTATCTAGCTCCTCCACTCAGAACTGAAAATACAGTGACATGACAGTTTTGACAACAAAGGTAATCCCAAAACACAGCTATATACCAAAAAAATGTTTTCAGTGTACACTGAACAGAACTTCCCAGGTTTCACAACAAAAGAAAATACTTCAGCTGGAGCAATATACATGGGTTTCTATATATTTTTCAAATAAATCAATAATGTCAAAATTTGCAATTAAAAAACTTACCCTGCAAGCAATTTCTCCTCGGTTAGCAATAAGAATTTTTTCAAATGTCTGCAAAAATTTTAAAAGTTATCATCATTAATATACAAAGCATGAAAACATTACAAAATAAAGCACAGTTAAATCTGTAATTCAAATGATCCTAGCATTTTCTTGATGATATACTGCAAGTACTGCTATAATGTCACAATAATAATCGGCAGCACTAAAAATGACACGTCTTCATGGATGTATTGCAATGTAGATGTCTGAAGGTAGGAAAATGTACCATCCAAACTGGTCACTACATAGTATAAAGCACTGCATTTTCTTACAGGACCCCCCCCCCTTCTTACTCACCATCTGCCATCTTCCCATCTTACGACCTCAGTCTATAAACTGTGGATTCAAAACCTCCATGGTACCACTCCAATGAAGTTTCAGCAGATGTCAAATGAGTCTACTTATGTATAAACTTCCAATGGCACAGACTCCACCAAAGAATGTGCCATCAAAACAAAAAAAAAACATACAAGATTTAAAGTGATTAGAACCAAGCTTCTGGACCACTAGATTGAAAGCAGTGATGACAAACAGCATTGTAATCTGCTCTTTGGTTGTATCCTTTACATGCAGGACCTCATCCCCAATAACAGTGAATGTAAGAAGATGAGACGCAATTGAATGTGGATGTATCTAGAAGTGCGTGTCTGGGGGGGAGCTACATAATCAGGAAACAAACTACTTTTAGATACATCCACTAGAACCACTGTAATTTTCACTGGCATGAAAGAGAAGAGTTCAGAAACAGAGCTGCAACTCATCTGAAAGGCAGCTCTTACAGAGAGAATGTGACAACTCATCTGGAGATCATTAATTATGAACAGACCCTGATACTTTCCAATTGAAAATTAGTCTTTTTCACGCATTTAAGATGTCATGCAACACTAAGCACAGAAAATATAATGTCACAAATTATTCAGTCAGGATAAGGTTATTTAAACAAACTACATAAAATCTAAAAGGGTATACAATAACTTACCTGGTGCATGCCTGACTACACGTACTCTTATACAATCCCCCAAAACACATGCACAGAAATTTCCTCATACTGTCTGTTGTACTCCTCCACACTATTTAAAGCTATTCACCTTTCTATTAGCTGTCACACCCCCAGGGGGCATACTTAGCCTAGGTTTCAATATCACATAGCAGCACCCTGCACTTTCTATCCTGAAAATGTGCCATCCAAATTGGTCACTACATACTAGAAAGCACTGCATTTTCTTACAGCCCCCCCCAATTTACTCACCATCTACCACCTTCTCATCTTACAGTTACTCATAAAAATGCTCATCTCACTCGTGACACTGAACCTGATATAGGAAATACGGCCATTAAACAGGAGCATTCATAAAGCTGGTGCCTGTGGGAACTCACTTGTGACTTTCAAAAAACACACTTTTGGTGTTAAGTAGATTACCACCTATGTGGCAGCTCATGGGTACAGAGTTTTTAACAAAGGGGATGACAATGCACTTTTTGGCACTAAGCTTGAGGCCATGGCTTTGACACCAGGCATCTGTCTCAGTGAGGCCCTTTTGTAGGATGTCCACATCGTTAGGAGTTTCGATTATGGCTCCTAGTTTGCAGTCATCTGCAAACGTCATTAGCCAAAGACATTCTGTGTTAGCCTGTACTTCAGAAAAAGTACAGTTTTGTACCTACCATAAATGTAGATGTCCGAACAGGATAGCATCTGCAGTCATAACAAATGGGTTGTCCTGTCGTCAGGCAGCCCTTCGGTCGGCCGGATTCCAAAGTCTGGGTCTGGCCTCGGCTGGTGTCGCACTTCACCCGACGTCATCTCTCCTGGTCTTCGGGTATAAAGGCATCAGCCGACGCCATTTTCCTCAGTGTTTCTTGTCCCAGATGCCAGTTGCCCTCTTGGAAAACTAAATTTTGGATAAATGCCAATGTTTCCAAAAAAAATAGTAGGCAAACACAAAAAATAAGCATGTATGTACATATATACAAACAAATACACCATAAGAGATCCCCCCCTAGCTAGCTATTAGGGGTGTAAGTACCCCAGGAGTACCACAGAGGGGAAGGAGGGTGGGTAATCCTGACTGCAGATGCTATCCTGTTCGGACATCTACATTTATGGTAGGTACAAAACTGTACTATGTCCTTCAAGGATGCATCTGCAGTCATAACAAATGGGTAGAATACCATAGCCAAACTAGGGGAGGAGGAATAAGAATTATGGTGTAGTTAGGATCCCTTGCAAAACAGTAGTGGCAAACCCTGCTCGGGATCTAGAATATAGAGGTAAGTTGTAATGCTTGGCAAATGTATGCACGGAGGTCCAAGTAGCCGCCTCAATAATGTCCTTGGTAGCCACTCCTCGTAAGAAAGCTGTGGTAGTGGCTGTAGCCCTTGTAGAGTGAGGTCTTATGTTCTGTGGAATTTGCTTTCCATGGTAGGAGTAACAGAATCTTATGCAATTTCCTATCCATTTAGAGATTGTATGTTTGGAAATTGCCTTTCCTTCCCTTCCTGTTGCATAGGCTACTAAAAGCTGGTCAGTTTTTCTGTTACCTTTGGTTCTGTCCAGGTAGTAGCGTAACTGTCTATGTACATCCAAGGTATGCAGCAGTCTTTCCCCCCTGTTCTGTGGATTGGGAAAGAAGGTAGGTAGGTGGATTGCCTGGTTTAGAGACACTCTGGATACCACCTTAGGCATAAATGTAGGATTGGTTCTCATGGACACTATCTTGATGGAAGATTAGGAAGGGTTGTGCTGCCATTAAGGCCTGTAGTTCCGAAACCCTTCTTGCTGAAGTAATTGCCAGTAGGAAAGCAGTTTTCCATGATAGGTGTTGAAGATCTGCTGTTGCTGCTGGTTCAAATGGAGGGAGTGTCAATTTTTCTAGCACAAAGTTCAAGTCCCATGCTGGGAATGGTGGTTTTACATTTTTGATTCCTCTGAGGAACTGCCTGAGTAGAGGATGTGAGAAGACAGGGGGATCGAAGCTGTATTCTGCAGAAATAGCTGATGCATGTATCTTGATGGAGGAATAGGACAGGCCTGTATGTAGAAGCTCTGCCAAGTACTCCAGGATGTTAGCAATGTCTATCTTTGACACATCTTTTCCTTTTTCAGTACTCCAAATGACAAACCTTTTCCATTTTCCTGCATAGTTCCTTCTTGTTGAAGGTCTGCGGGCTTCAAGGATAATGTCTTTCACCCTTTGGGATAAGTCTGGTTTAGTTGCTGTTATGTGATGTTCCAGGCAGTCAGTTGCAGAGTTTTTAGGTTTGGATGCATGATGTTGTAGTTGTTCTGAGTTAACATCAAAGGCATCAGGGGTAGTGTCCACGTCCTCCCCCGAGACATGCTCCTCAGCAATGGATACCAGTGTTGTCTTGGCCAATTTGGAGCTATCAGAATTATCCTTGGACGTTCCTCTTTGATTTTCAGTAGTACCTTGTGCATCAAAGGGAGAGGTGGAAATGCATATGCTGTCAGGCCTTTCCAACTGAAGGATAGAGAGTCCACCTTCCATGCTAGTGGGTGGTATGCCCTTGTGCAGAATTTCCTGAGCTGGTGATTGAGTGGGGATGCGAATAGGTCTATTTGTGGCATCCCCCATTTCTTTGTGATGGCCTTGAAGATGTCCGGGTGTAGCATCCATTCGTGAGCATCCGAGGTAGTTCTGCTTAACATGTCTGCTAGGATGTTTTCTTTTCCCGGTACAAATATTGCCTGTAACTGGATGTTATAGCTCAGAGCCATATTCCAAAGGTCCAGAGTCATTCTGCATAGGGGGTATGAATGAGTGCCTCCCTGTTTGTTGATGTACCATATGACTGTGGTGTTGTCTGTCCTTATCATTAAAGGGCCTTCTTTGAGGAATGGTTTGAATTTCTGGATTGCTAGTTTTACTGCCAGCATTTCTTTTTGATTTATGTGCAGGTGCAGCTGGTCTGGAGTCCATAATCCTTGTATGCATTTGTCCAGCATGTGTGCCCCCCAGCCTAGGTCTGAGGCGTCCATTGTGATGGTTTGCCTTGCTTGGGGTTTGTGGAAAGGCAAGCCTGTGTTTGACTGGCATGCTTGAGCCCACCATAGGAACTCTTGCTTCAGGCATGGGATTAGTGGGATTTCTGTTTCTAAGCTGTGTCTGTGTTGAGACCATAAATTCTTTAGGTACCACTGTAGCTTTCTCATATGCAGTCTGGCATGGGGGACCATGATTATGCATGATGCCATGAAGCCCAAGGCCTGCAGTACTTTTCTTGCTGTTAGTTTGTTCTGTTCTGTTAATGCCAAGAAGTAAAGAGGGAGTTGTTCTTGTTTTCTGCAGTTAGGAATGCCATCTGTTTTACTGTGTCCAATTCCGCACCCAAGAATGTCCTTGTTTGGGATGGTATCAGTCTTGACTTTTTTAAATTGACTGTGTATCCCAGGGCTTGTAGTAAGCAAATGACTCTTTGTAAGTCTTTTGTCAGTTTGCTTTTGTTGTCCGCTTGTATCAGGCAGTCGTCCAGGTATGGATAAATTTGGATTCCCTGTAGCCTGCAATGAGTGATTACTGATGCCAGGCATTTTGTGAATACTCTGGGCGCAGTAGATAAGCCAAAGGGCAATGCTGAGAATTGATAATGCTCTGATCCTGCAAGAAATCTGAGGTATCTTCTGCAATTTGGTCGTATGGGGACGTGCAGGTATGCCTCCTTGAGATCTAGAGTTACCAGCCAAAACTCCTTGCCCAGCATGGGAAGAAGTTGCTGAAGGGTCAGCATTTTGAATTTTGGGACAATGATGTATGTGTTTAAGACGGACAGGTCGAGAATAGGTCTCCAACTTTTCTCTTTTCTTGGTACTAGGAAGAGTCTGGAGTAGAATCCTTTGCCCTGTTCTGTTAGTGGTACTCTTTCCACAGCTCTCATCTTTGTTAATTGAGCTATCTGTTTTAGAGCTTCTGTTTTTTGATTTGGGGGTAGGTTTGGCATTCCTCTTTTCACTGGTAAGGTGTGGAAGTGAAACCTGTAGCCTTGGTCTATGGTCTGCAAAATCCACTTGTCTTTTGTGATATAGTGCCAATTTTTTTGAAAATAAAGCTAACTTCCTGCCTAAAGGTGCTGTTATTTGTTCCCTGGTAGGCGGTGTCAGAGCCAAGTCACTGTGATTGTCCTGGTGCAGTGGCAGTGGTTGTGTCTGTGCCTCGCTGGTTATTGCCTTGCCACTGGCGTCCTCTGTAGGCACCTCCTCTGGATTGATTTCTGCCTCTGGCACGTCTATTCCTGCCTCTGAGATTTTGAGGAGTCTGGAAAGGACCAATTTTTGGAAGGCCAGTTCCTGCTAAACCTTGGGGGCTGAACCTGTAAGAAATCCTTAACTGTTTGTACAGATTTTGCCTTCTCTTCCATTTTCTTCATTACTTGCTGAGCAGGAGTACCAAATAGACTGGCCTTATCCATAGGAGCATCTAACAGCTTTGCTTTAACATGATCCGGCAAGACCTGTTCTTTCAACCATGCATGCCTTCTTATAACAGTGCCAGTCATGGCTGATCTAAATGAAGCCTCCAGTGCATCATAGCCACATTTTAAAGAATGGTTACTAACCTGCTGAATGTTATTCACCATTTCTAAAACATATTTCTTATCTAAGGAGTCATCAGAGGACAATTTCTTAGTTAACTGATCAAGCATAAACTCTTGGTATTGGATCATATGAAACTGACAGTTCAAAGCTCTAGCTGAGAGAGTGGCAGAGGTGTAAACTTTTTTCCCCCATCTCTCTAAGGACCTGGATTCCCTTTCAGAAGGGAGAGGGTTTTTTTGCTGTGGTCGAAGCTACTGCCTTAGGCCCCTGGGAGATAGTCTCAGGATCTGCAAGTGGGGATTTGTATAGGTGGTGATGAGTGTCTGGTACCCTGTAAAACCTATCTGGTTTGGTAGGGGCTGGAGGTAAAGTATCAGGAGCAGTGCAAACATCATTAAATGCATCATCCACAACAGGCAGAACTGGAGGAATAGCTAAGGGCCTATGTTGTGGTAAGTGTAGAAAGGTCCTAAGCCTTTTTTTTTTGAATCTGAGAAATCTTGTCCCCGCCATTGGAATTGTTCTCTCATGGCATGTAAGGTTTCCCCAAAGGAAAATTCCTCTGGAGGAGAGGCAGATGGAATAGATTCCTCAGCATCGGAATCTTCATAAGTAGAAAAAGGAGCCTCTGGGTGGTCTGTAATGTCTCAGTCATCCGAAGAATCATCAGAGGACACTGGCTCGGGGGGCTCTGCTCTAGGTCTCTTTTCTGGAGGCTGAGAGGCCCTGTCTGGGTGAGATTGGGATCCCCTAATTAAAGAGATGAGATCCTATGCCAAAGTAAGCATTTGTGAACTGGAACTGGGCCTGTGTGAGGGGGGCTTAACAGGCACTGATTTAGCAGTTTTGGCTGCTTTAGCCCTGGCAAAGGCCTTAATAGACATGGCTGCAGGAGGCCTAGCAGCACCACGTGCTGTGGTAGAGACATCCAAAGGGATGGTGTCTGATAATTCAATAGGAACCACATTAGTAGGCAAAACTTCAGAGGCCGATTCAACTAGGGTAGCAGGAGCCTCGGTAGTAGTCATGGATTCGGCTGAAGATTGACCCGTTTGCTCGGTTTCGGCCGAAACCGAGACACTCGCGGTTTGCTTAACCGTGGTTTCGGCCGAAACCGCGGACCGCGAGTGTCGGTCTTTTTCTTTGCGTTTTTTAACAATTTGGGTAGTCGGAGGATCCGACGGCATAATGTACGCAAAATCTGAGCCGAAAAACTGTTCAGCAAACTCCGACCGACGCCCAAGCGTTCGTCGGTTGAAGGAAGCACAGGCTGAACAGGCTGCTACGTCGTGGTCTGGGCCTAAACAAGGTAGGCAGTATGAGTGGAAATCCTTATGAGGTATTTGTTTCCCACAAGTTAAACAATTATTTACTTTTTCTGACATCGGCTGAGGCAAGAAAGAGTCCCCAACGGGGTACTTAGCTTTTAGAAGTCTTCGAAGTAGTATTCGGTAGTAGTAATCTCTGGATCTGACTGACCGGCACTTGCGAACAGCTTCTGCTTCGGGCGCCACGTGGCAAGAAAGACTGAGGAAAATGGCGTCGGCTGATGCCTTTATACCCGAAGACCAGGAGAGATGACGTTGGGTGAAGTGCGACACCAGCCGAGGCCAGACCCAGACTTTGGAATCCGGCCGACCGAAGGGCTGCCTGACGACAGGACAACCCATTTGTTATGACTGCAGATGCATCCTTGAAGGACATGTAGATACCAAACAGGAGAGGACCCAGGACTGAATCCTGTGGTACTCCACTTGTCACTGGTCTGAAGTCGGATTTGGAGTCTGCTACTTTCACAGTGTGGGTTCTGTCAGTGAGCCAGTGGGCAACCCAGCTTGTGACATAGGGAATTATACCTAGTTTAGTGAGATTATCTATAACTCCAGAGTGAGGGATCATGTCAAAAGCCTTGGCGAGATCTAGATAGGCTGTGTGAACCACTTTACCCTCATCTATGGCTTTGGTGACTGCTTCAAAAAAGTCTATCAGGTTTAGGAGACATGATCTGCCTTTTACAAACCTAAACTGGGTGGGGTCCGGAATTTGGAGATTACATATGTCTTTATTTATAAGTTCCATGATGATATGCTCCATGGCCTTGCAGACTAGGTTGGTTAGGCTAATGGGGCGGTAGTTCCCGGGGTTCGTGGTGGATCCCCCTTTGTGGAGTGGGATAATTGTCACTGTGCGCCATTCAGTGGGCAGAAAGCCTGAGGTGAGGCTATGATTGAACATGGTACTCAGGTGGGGTGCCAATTCGTTATGTAGTTCATGTAGAACACAGCCTGGGATGTTGTCAGGTACAATGGATGCTGTGTTCTTGGCTTTGGAGAGTGTGTTTTTTACCTGTGCAGCCGTGATTACAGGAACTTTGCATTCTTCCTGTATAGAGATGGGTCCTTTAGGGGATGAGAGAGGATAAAGTTAGCACTGAACCTATCTGCCAGGATGTTGGCAATATCAGTTGGTTCTGTATATTTAGTGCCATTGTGCTGTAACTCAGAGCAGAACTGAGTGTTGCCATTGAGATTCTTGACATAGCTATAGAATGCTTTGTGGTTGTCTTTAGAATCAGTGGCGATTTTGTTTTCGTAACTAGCTTTGGAGGATTTTATGAGGGATCTCAGCTTCTTACTGAGGCTGACCAATCTTGGGATTTTACTCTTTTTTTGCAACAGTTTCTTTCTTCTGTTGTAGAGTTTGTTTATGGCAGGGGATCATCAGATTGGCTTCCTTTTTTTGCAGGATAGCGTCTTGGTTCTGTTAGGGATAGCACGATCCATGCACTCATGTAAGTGTTTATAAAGTGCATTTGTGTAGGTTTCAGCAGTTGCACCTCTGTTGTCAGTCTGCATGGGTGTTGTGAAGTTTGCCACTTCTGTTTTAAGAAGCGTGAAGTTGGCTTTGGAGAATTTTTTTACGGTGGTTTCCCTAATTGGGGGGGGGGGGGGGGCGAGATGTGGATGTCTAGGGTGATTAGCTTGTGGTCGGATCTGACCAACGAGGAATTGACCTCTGGTGTGGAACACTGGTCGCACATGTTGGTAATGACCAGGTTTAGGACATTGCTACCCCTGGTGGGTGTGTGGTTAAGTTGATCCAAGGCATTGGAATTTATGATTTCCAGAAAACGTTGAGCAAAATAGTTGTTACATGAGTAGTTTTCCCAGTTAATGGTGGGGTAGCTGAAATTGCCCATTATGAGGGTGTTGGGTTGTACCCTAATATTTTCCAGTGCATCAAGAAATGAGGAGTGGGAATCCTGGGGCATCGTGGGGGATCTGTAGCAAGTTACAATTTGGATTGCGGTCTTGCCCAGCGTTGGTTGCACTTGGATAATCTCAGATGCATTATGCTGAGCAGCTAGCCAGAGGTGTGGATATCCTTAATGAATATGGACACACCTCTGCCTTTAGTATTTTGGTCCAGGTTAGGTGGCCGAAAGGTGTGGTATGAATTACAGCCTGGTAATCCAGGGGTGCTCTCTGGAGCCTTGAACCAGGTCTCTGTCACTGCACTGATGTCGATGTTCTCCATTTTAAGGAGTGCCTCAAGTGAATGCATTTTGAGGTTTAGACTTCTAGCACTGAGTAGCATTACCCATAGATTTTGCTTGCTTCTACCTGTTACGGTGGAGAATTTGTCATTTGAATCTTGCCTAAAAACGGCACTATAGGGGTGGCAAGAGCCTTAGCCAGTATCCGGAATCCCAAGGACGACAGATGCAGGCCATCTCTGGCAAAGCATCGTGGTCTATTGATCATATCATCCCAGGCAGACAGATACGGGATCCCCTTAGAATGACACCAGAAGCTTAGCCAATTGTTGAAGTCAATCATTTTGTCCTTGTACTTTGGTATAATTCTGGGTGATGGCAGGATGCTACTCAGGGCTAGGATCATACCTGCCTGGGCTACAAGATCGGAGAGCTCCTCCATATCTCTTTTCATGTAGTCCAGGGAGGTACATCTCAGGTCATTCACACCAACATGGACAATGACAGATTCATAGTTGTGCTTGTGGAGTGACCTGAGTACGTGCGTTATGTGGCAGATCCTGGCACCCGACAGGCAGCGGACAGTAACTTTCTCCTTGTTTAGCCTGGTGAGTGGAACATCAGTGTGCCTGACTCGAGTCACCTATGACTAGAGTGTTGGGTACGTTGTTATGCCTTATGGGTTGTGGTTGAGTGGCACACTGAGTTTGTGGGCTATGTGATATTTGGGTTGTGTTGGGGGTGGAGGTTGCTTGATTTTCTGCTTTAGAGGTCTCTGTTGCTTGAGCAGACTAGTCCATTTGAGAGGAGTAGTCCATGGAATGATCAGAATCTACATTCTGTTTTTCAGCACAGGGACAGAAATCTTGAGTACGTCTTTGTGGTGTGGCCTATGGCAGCTGGGTCACAAGAGCAGGAGGTTTCAAGACTATGACTGCATTAAATAACCCCTAGGAGAAATTCATGCATTCTTTTTCCTTGGAAGTTGTAGAGGAGGTCACATGCCTAGCTTTCTGCCTTTTATTTTTTGTAATGAACAAGTCTCTATGGTTCAGAAGCTTGACATCCTTCTACAAGAGTGCTTGGAACCTGTTCCCTGACTAGGATTTTAGAAATTCCATGTGGACCCTCTGAAACAATGAGATGAACTTCACCCAAGGTGTCCGCAGCCTGCAAGGCCTCAGGAGACATACCTGCCTCTGACTGGGTCACGGCAGTGGACAATTGAGAAGGTATCTGACTGACCACAATTACTGCAACCTCAGCGAGTGCCTCTGACTCAGAGATTTAAGGCTATGAGTTGTCTTGGAGACTCTAGTTTCTTCTTTGGTGGAAGGGTGACATTGGATTTTGGGGATTCCACCATTTTGGCTTTGGCTGGACATTTTAGACACCGAGTTTTGAGGAATGTGTTGAGGGAGGAAAGCCTTGATCTACAGGTTTTCAGAACAAGTGACTGGCACATGCAGCAGGTTCTGAAGTCATGTGCTGGGCCTACACAAAGCAGGCACTTAGCGTACAAGTCCTTGTATAGAATCTACCCGTCGCACCTGCATTTATCCTCCTAGCTGACATCTAACAAAATGGTCTACACAAATTAAATGAAGATTCTCCAGTGGGGTACTTATCTGAAATGTGAAAAAGTGAAGCAACAGTACCAACGATCCAATGAAGATCAGTTTGGCGGAGACACAACCTGCATTCAGGATGGCTGTGAAATAGTCTGAAGTATATCTGGCTATATACCCTGAAGCATAAGAGTTGAGATCACACTACGGATGTACACCTTTGGGAAGGTAAAACTTTAGGACCCTGGCCGGATGTCAGCAGACTGAAAACGTATACGTTAAGAATACTGCAATAGTGATTTCAGTCAGAGCATGTTTCTATTGAATTTTGGCAGGGAGGGTTGAAAAATCTGGGTAACCCACTGAATGATCTTTCTTCTTTCATCAAATATTTTAATGATCCCAGCAGAGGAAGAACCAAACAATACCTCAAACCAATGAAACATTCAGAAGCCCAGCTTTGACATCCTCTGACAAATTCTGAAAATGTTGCCAGGACAAACTTCTCACTACTATCCCTGTAACAGGCAGCTGCGCTAGAAACATCAGCAGTGTAATCAGAGCATTTTAGAGTGCATGTAGTTACCCCAAGATACAGATGGGATTACAGAATTCAGAGATGTCTTAACCTCTGAAGAAGGAAGGTCAGCAGGTAAATTCCTCATATTGTCAACCCAGCAGAAAAGTACAGTTGTGTACACTTACCATAAAAGTTGATGTTCGAGTATATTCACTGTTGCAGTTATTACATTTGGGTAATCTGCTGGTAGGTTGCCCTCAGTCTGCCTGAATTCCAAAGTCTTGGGTCCTGCGTCGGTTGCTGTCTCCTCTTCCATGACATCAGGTCGTCAGGGGTATAAAACATGCAGCCGACGCCATTTTCTTTAGTTTTTCTTGCCCCCTTTGTTAGGTGCCCCCAAAAAGGTAGCACAAAAAAAAAATATATATATATATATATATATATATACATACATACACATACACACACACACACACACACATGCATCAATATAAACTTTACCTTCATCTACAAGCAAATACACCACATAGGTTGTAGAATATAGAGAAGGAAAGAAACTCCAGAATGACAGGGGGATGGCGGGAGGGTAACCTGGACTGCAACAGTGAATACACTCGAACATCTACATTTATGCTAAGTGTACATAACTGTACTATGTTCTTCATGTTTCACTGTTGCAGTCATTACACATTTAGGTAGAATCCCAAAGCTATGGTTGGGGAATGGAGCTAAACAGCATTAGGAGCAGCTATAAGGCCCTGCAGAACTGCAGTGGCAAAGCCTGCTCTGGATTTAGAGTAAAGAGGCAAATGATAATGCTTTGTAAAGGTGTGAACAGAACTCCAAGTAGCAGCCTCTAGAATGTCTTTGGTTGGTACTGCCCTTAGAAAGGCTGCTGAAGTAGCTGCAGCTCTGGTGGAATGAGATCTAATGCCCTTGGGCACAGGTTTACCATGGTGTAAGTAGCAGAAACGGATGCAGTGGCTTATCCACTTTGAAATTGTCTGCTTTGAAATAGCCTTGCCCTCTGATCCTGCAGCATATGTCACTAGTAATTGCTCAGTTTTTCTTAGAGCTTTAGTCATGCTTAAGTAGAATCTTAGCTGTCTGTGTGCATCCAAGGAATGCAGAATTCTATCCCCCTTGTTCTGCGGATTTGGATATAAGGTTGGCAGATGAATTGTTTGGTTAAGAGCCACACTGGAAACTACCTTAGGCATAAAAGTAGGATTTGTCCTCAGAGATACCCTGTCTGGGTAAAATATGATAAAAGGCTCTATAGCCATGAGGGCCTGTAGCTCTGAAACTCTTCTTGCTGAAGTAATAGCTAGTAGCAGAGCATTTTCCATGATAAGAACTTTATATCAGCGGTGGCAGCTGGTTCAAATGGAGGCAGAGTGAGCTTTTCCAACACATAATCTAGGTCCCATGCAGGCAAATGTGATCTTCTAGGAGGCCTTACATTTTTGGCTCCTCTAAGATACTGCTTTAGTAAAGGATGAGAAAATATTGGTGGCTCTGTATTGTAATGAGCCGAAATGGCATAGGCATGGATTTTAATTGATGAGAAAGATAGGCCTTTGTCAAGCATCTCAGTTAAGTACTGCAATATCTGAGGAATATTTGGTTCTACTGTATCAGTTCCTTGTGCTTGATTCCAAGTACAGAATCTCTTCCATTTGTCAACATAAGATTTTCTAGTACTAGGCCTTCTGGCTTCCAAAATGACATCCATCACAGCTTTACTGAGAGGTGTTGTTTGTATGACTACATGATCAGCCATGCTGCCAGGTTCAGAGTCTGTAGTTGATTGTGCAGGATCCGATTGTTTTGCTGGGACAGTAGTTGTGGTCTTTGAGGCAAGGTCCAAGTTGGGTACTGAGTTCCTTAGGATTGGATACCAGTATTGGCGGGGCAGTCCGGGGCAATTAGTATCATCTTTGGTTTCTCTTGTCTGACTTTTAGGAGGACCTTGGGGAGAAGAGGCAGAGGAGGAAAGGCGTAAATTGATGGTTTTTTCCAACTGAAGGATAGGGCGTCCACCTTTCATGCTTGTCTGTGATAGTCCTTGTGCAGAATCTTTTCAGTTGATAATTTTGAGCAGAGGCAAATAGATCTATGTCTGGGCTCCCCCATTTCTTTGTTATCATGCTGAAGACTTGTGGATTTAGTTTCCACTCGTGAGGATCTATAAGGTTTTTGCTTAAATCGTCTGCCAGAGTGTTTTGTTTTCCTGGCAGGAATTGAGCTTGAAGATGTATTTGGTAGGTCAAAGCTGTGTTCCACAGTGTCATGGCTAATCTGCAGAGGGGGTATGAGTGTGTACCCCCTTGCTTGTTTATATACCACATGATTGTGGTGTTGTCCGTCTTTATTAGTAGTTGTCCTGGATGAAGTAAGTCCTTGAAGGCTGTTAGAGCAATTTGAACAGCTAGCATCTCTTTCTGGTTGATATGCAGATGCATTTGTTTTGGCAACCATATGCCCTGAATGCATCTTCCTGCCATGTTGGCCCCCCAGGCATAATCTGATGCATCTGTTATGGTTTGGCTGTCAGGGGGGTAGAGTGAATGGCCATCCCATGTTTTGGTGACATGCCTTTGCCCACCATAGAAATTCCTGTTGCAGGCAAGGAATGACACAAATCATTGTTTCCAGACTGTGAGAATGTTGACTCCATAAACTTTTTAGGTACCACTGAAGTTTCCTCATATGCAGTCTTGCATATGGAATCAGTAGGATGCAGGATGCCATGAAGCCCAGAGCCTGCAGTATCTGTCTTGCAGAAGACTGGGATTTTGTTGCCATCAGTTTGAAGTAAGTAGTCAGTTGCCTTTGTTTGTCTGACATGAGGTATGCGATCTGGGCAGTTGTATTCAAGCTTGCACCCAGGAATGTTATCTTTTGAGAGGGTACCAGTTGTGATTTCTTTTTGTTTATTGTGTACCCTAGGCATGTCACAAACGCCAGGTGTCGAAGAAGAGTGTCCTTGTTCTCTGCTTGAATGAGACAGTCATCCAAGTAAGGATATATTTGTATACTTCTTTGTCTGCAAAATGCAATTACTGGTGCCAGGTACTTTGCAAAGACCCTGGGTGCAGTAGATAAGCCAATGGGCAGTGCAGAGAATTGGAAATGCATTAAGCCAGCCTTGAATCTGAGGTATCTTCTGCACAATTGTCTTATTGGGACATGCAGGTATGCCTCTTTTAGGTCTAAAGTCACCAGCCAAGCATTCTTGCCCAGCATGGGCAGAAACTGCTGCAAAGTCAGCATTTTGAATTTTGGAATGTCCAGGTATGTGTTCAAAATCGATAAATCCAGTACTGGCCGCCAGGCCTTGTCCTTTCTGGGTACCAAGAACAGTCTTGAGTAAAAACCTTGTCCTTTTTCCTGTCCTGGTACTGTCTGAATGGCCACCATATCCATGAGGGACATAACCTGTTTCTGTGCCTCTGCCCATTGATTTTTTGGCAGATCTGGCCAACCATTCGTCATTGGCAGAGTGTGGAAATGGAATATGTATCCCTGTGATGCGATGTTTTGTACCCACTTGTCCTGGGTTAATAACTGCCAATTTTGAACAAAAAGTGCTAATTTTCCCCCTATGGGTGCTGCCAAAAGATAAGTGCTTAGTGTAGGCAGAGGGAAGTCATTGGGATTGCTTTCTGTAGGCTTGCGCTTTATCTCCTCCAGATTTGGAGGTGGAAGCGCCCCATTGCTTTGACCTGTATGAATCTTGCGCCTAGTATGTGGAACCCTTAGGGCGTCTGGATTTGCCCCTTTGAGGTCTGTCTGACACAGGAAAGGACCACTTTTTGGTAGGCCAGTGTCTACTGAATCTTGGTGGTTGCACTTGTAAGAAGTCTTTAACAGTTTGCATAGACTTAGCTTTGACTTCCATTTTCTTTAAAACCTCTTCTGCCATAATACCAAACAGAGAATCATGCTGTAAAGGTGCATCTAGCAATTTAGCTTTAACATGATCAGATAAATTGTGTTCCTTTAACCAGGCATGCCTCCTAATCACAGATCCAGTAACTGCGGTCCTGCAGGAGGCCTCTAAGGAATCAAAACCACATTGCAAAGTATGCTTTCCAACTTGTTCAGCTGCATGCAAGAATTCCTGCAATTCTTTATTTTCTGCATATTCTGAAATCATCATCATTTTCTGTTTCCCCATAACATGTTGTTGGTATTTAAGCATATGAAATTGACAGTTTAAGGCCCTGATTGCCAAGGTTGCAGATGTATAAACCTTTTTTTCCCATCTGTCCAGTGCCCTTGAATCTCTGTCAGAGGGGGTAGGATTTTTTGCTGTTGAAGCCTTAACTCCCTTTGGATCCTGTGAATTAGTTTCAAGATCAGCAGCAGGGTTTCTAAATAAAAATTTATGAGAGTCAGAGACCCTGTAATATCTGTCAGGCTTATTGGGAGCTGGAGGTAAGGAGTCAGAGGACAAGCTTGACTCTGAAAACACATCATCCACAATGTCTACAACAGGGGGAATGGCTAAAGGCCTGTGCTGAGGGAGAAGAAGGAAATCCCTGAGCCTCTTTTTTGATTCTGAGAAGTCTTGACTCTCACAGTGAAAATGCTCCCTCAAAGTATGCAATGTTTCTCCAAATGAATAATCCTCAGGAGATGCAGATGGAATAGACTCCTCAGCATCAGAATCCTCATAGGGAGGTATAGATAATTCACAGGTTCACAGGTAGGTACTAGGCTATCGGCCCTAGGGCCCATACAAGCCTAGCCAAAAAATGTACCCTGGCTTTCGCCACCCAAGAACATTATTTTCCTGTGCCCCTGTCGAGCAGAGCCACAGAAGTGATCCCTGGGGTGAATTTCCCATCCAATCATCAATATGTTTCTTGAAGAGTGCTAATGAGGAGCTCTGTTTGACATAGGTAGTCTGTTCCAGAGTATGGGAAGTCTCTGGGACAGGAATCTATCCCTCCAGCGTGTTCTGTTTATTGTGGTGACAAGGTTAAGGTCCCTAGAGCATGTAGCTCGGAGGGCTTGGGGTTTCTTTAAGTGGAGCATGTCCAACAGCTCTGGGTTTGACATAGCTTTGTATGTTAGGCAGAGATCGCCCCTGAGTAGGCGATATGCGATGGAGTAAAGCTCCAGTTTTAACTACCCAGTATTAATTCCTGATCAGAAGAAACAGAAACCTGATCTGAATATTCATAATGAGTGTCTTGCCTAGGCCTCTTATCAGGAGGGGGATGGGTACCCCTGATCAAGGTAATAAGCTCTTCAGCCATTTTTGATCATCTGTTTTTTAGGCATAGAGGCCTGTACACGTTACTCATGCGTCGGTTTTTTAGATTTAGAAGTTGCTTTTGTCTTTGGTCTTGCAGCTGTCGTCGGTTTGAAATACAAATGCTGAGGTCTGAATACACCCTGAGAAGCCGGTGCCTGCTCAGCGTCTCCGGACCCATCCGAGGGAGATACATCCCTCGGTCCAATACCTTGAGTATCGTGTGGCATGCCGGACTCCATATGGGTGTCGGTAGAGGCCTGAGACTCGAAGGTAGTGGGTATCAAGGGCTGCGAAAGCACCTCACTGAGTACCAGTGAACCGGCGAATGGCTTAGGAAAAGCTTCATTGTCGGTTTTGGATCTCGACTGCCTTTCTCTGTCCTTTTCTTTGCATTTTTTATGTACTCTGGTAGTTGGATTGCTATCCAACGACATTTCTGGGTAGTTAAATCTGTTTCCAAAATACTTTGATGCAAAAATATACCGACGCTTAATAGTGCGTTGGTTAAATCTAGCAGAAAACCGACAGCCAGGCACGTTGTGATCAGGGCCTAGGCAAGGAATACAGTATAAATGGAAATCCTTATGAGGTATTTGCTTCCCACAAGTAATACAATTATTAACTTTTTCTGACATCGGTAAAAAGCAAGAAAAAAGTTTCTCCAACGGGGTACTTAGCTTTAGTGAAGACTTCGGTTCTGAAACCCAAACTCGAATATTTCAGTAGTCAGCCGACCGGCACTTGTGAAATGCTTTTGTTTCGGGCACCGCATGGCAAGAAAGACTAAAGAAAATGGTGTTGGCTGCATATTTTATACCCCTGACGTCATGGAAGAGGAGACAGCAACCAACGCAGGACCCAAGACTTTGGAATTCAGGCCGACTGAGGGCAACCTGCCAGCAGATTACCCAAATGTAATGACTGCAACAGTGAAACACGAAGAACATCATAAGCATGGAAGTCTGACAATTTACTACGATGAAGGCTAAGGTGGTAGTAGTAGTAGTATAAACCTTTTCTCCAAGCAGACATCCATTAATTTTTTCCTCAGGTAGACAGCAAATGCTGGAGGTGTGATGGAAAAGACAGAGGCAACTTGCAACACGTTTTCGTGACAACCACCAAAAACATTTGCCCTGACTCAAAGCAACAAATTTTGACAGAAAAGAAACTTCTTTAAAAAAAAAAAAAAATAGTAAAAATGGAAGGTAGTCCCCAATGGGTTACTTAATTGCCCAACTTTGAATAAGTGCTAGCTGATCAAAAATCCTTCGAAGCCAGAGCAAACTGGCAAGAAAGTTCTGAGGTTTTGGCACCCTAACCACTGACTTTATGCTACACTCCTTGAGCTCTTCAGTGGTTAGGCATTTCGAAGGTACCTACAGCTGTGGAAGTTGTCCAGTCACAAAATCCTTGGCAAGATATGGCCCACATAGCTTAGGCTACTGCAACATGATTCAATGATGAACATCACTCCTTACTAAAAATAATACAAGATACTCAGTGTGTGCTATGCTTACTCTGATTCTTCCTCAGCTATCCCTGCTTTTTCTTCAGTCTTGTGAACTGCCAACTGACTGCCCATCTCTCTTCAAAATATCTCTAAAAAATCTGCTTTCAAACTTTTGCACCAACCTCTGCTCCTTCCTAATCTTTTCCAGTATGACCAACTTGGTAGCCCTCTTATTCATTAATAGACATATATTCTTCATTAATAGACATATATCCTTAATTATGCATCCACATGAATGCCATTACTTAATGTATGTAATCTTCCTTCTTCAGCATCTCACCTCAAGCAAAAGGGAGCCTAGGAAAACACAGCTGTCTAACAGTCTGTCCCCACCAAAAGTCCTAAGAGAAGCAGCACACTAAGTTAATATTTTTACTGCCTAAAGGAGAAGAAATGACAAAGGAAAAATCAAAGCACTGAGAAGCAAACTAATATTAAACACAAAGGCCTGCTTTCAACTTTCTTTTTCCTATGTTCTTCATAATAAACTATTGCTTTTTGAAATAATTTGACTGACAGATAAAACACTGAAGCACAGCAATATCAAGAGAAATAATTAAAAAATTAACAACTCAATACTATTTCACATACTGGACTCTACCAGGACTATCTTGTCTCTAAAGGACTGTCTTTCCTTGTAGCCTGCATGAATGGCAGTTCAGAGAGGTTCCAGAGAGAAAGACACAGCAGGCCGCAAGGAAAACAATACAGATGAGTATGTAAACTTAACATAACAGTAGATGTTCGAATGATTACAGCTGCAGTAACCTTAGCTACATGAGTTATATCCAGCATAAAATATAACAGTCAGACAGCATTCAAAGCTTTAGGGCACCTTGCACTCACCCAAACCGTCAAAACGTCAGTCAGCTCAAACTGAGCTGACTAAAATGACAGGTTTGGGTGTCAAGCACTTCAGAGCTTTCATGCCAACAGAGAGAGGGCAGCTGATTCCTGAAAGGACAATGTTAGGAATAAAAAAAATAAAAGTTCACACTATGGCATAAACAACATACCAAAAATAACTGCAGCAGTGATCATTCGAACATCAACTGGTATGGCATGTTTACTTACACAACTGTACTATTATCATTATATTGATCATTGCAGTAGCCTTAACTATACGAATAGATAACCCTATCTTACTACATTTGGGAGGTGGAAGGAGAGTCTTGGAGCCCCTTGAAGAATGATCCTAGCAAAGCCTGTTCTAGACCGAGAGAAGGAATCAAGCTAATAGCGCTTAGTAAAACTATGTATGGAGGACCAAGTAGCAGCTTATAGAATACTTGTAGAATCCAACACTTTTCAAAAAGTCATAAGTGAAGCCAAGACTCTGGTAAAATGACAGTGTTGTTATGATTAGTATAACAAACGGTAACAGTATTAGAATTTTAAACTGAGAGATTAAATTAAAATCATTTATTTTTTGAAAGATTAAAATTATTTATGTTTTAATATAGGTCATGTTATTTTGTCATCCCTTGTGGTCATTTTATTCATACACACACTTTAAGACATACTTTTACTGTATTTTATGTGTTTGTGTGTGTGTGTGCATACATACATACATTACAATGTATATATATATATATATATATATATATATATATATATATATATATATATATATATTTTTTTTTTTATACATATTTTTATTTTGTATCTTTTCTAATATTTCTATCCAACTATATTTTTTGGATTAACTGTAATATTTGTAATTTCGGTATGCTGTCATTTTAAGCGTTTTCATTTTAATTAAGTGACTTGATTTAATTGTAAGTCCTGTGGTTGGATTATTTTTATCATGTGGTTGTTTTACAGGGTATATTTACTGATTTCTTGATTTGGTCTATGTTCTGATGAAGTCTTGTACATTAAGGGGATGAAAGTGCATTAACTATTCCTGCGTTGTGCTCAACATAATGCATTCTTATTAAAGTTTTTGGATTTTTCTGGACCAGACTTCATTTTTTATTGGTGTTGGAGCAAGATCTGTAATGAGTTTCCTTTTGAGTCTGGTTCTTAGTTCTTGTCTGGAATCCCTTGGCCATTATTTTTTCATTTGGTATAACAAAAGGTAACAGCCTTCGACAACCATTTGGAAATAGTCTGTTTTGATACAGGTTGTCCCTTCTTCTTACCTTATAACCAAATAAAAACATGTATGTATATCTCTGGCATTTATAGAAAGGTTACATATTCAATAAATGTTCTTCACTACTCCAGTGCGCATCCTCTTCACCACAAGAAAGCAGTGGGGAAGGGGCAATTTGTACACGCAGCAAGAATGGTTATCTTGTTTGAAGAATTTTTGGCAGAATGTAACAACATTAAGGATATGTTCTTGAGAAGAGGCTACCCAGGGGGCGTTGATAATATATTATAAGAAGTGATACAGAAAAGAAGAACTTTGCATTTTGCCCCCATTCTTTCTGAAAGTAACCACAGTGAAAATGTGGTCCTTGATTCCAGTATGGAGATGGTTGCACCTGTGAAGTCAACACATGCCACCAGTTTGATTACTTCGCTTTCTAATGAAAATAGTGCTATACAAGCTATACTTAACAAGAACAGGGCTGTACTGAATGAATATGCTGGGGGTAACAAAAAGTTGGGAAAATGACCGAGTATAGTTTTTAGAAAAAGTACTTCATTAAAATTTTTTTAGTGTGAAGTATTAAAATGCCTGCCCCATACAAACAAAGGGCATGTCTAAATGTCACAACTGTAAAATTTGCAAACATATTGCTGTTGGTTCATAGATTAGTACTAGGCCAATTGCCTTTGTGGGCCATTTTAAGCCTAGCAAATTACTCCATGTGAGAATCAAATCCTGCACCTTTGGTTTATAAGGCAAACACTTTAACCATTATGCCAACCTCCAACCCCAGTGGTTGGTATAAAGTGTTTTTTTTTATTTTATTAATGGGAGAAGGGTATACATCCCAGGTATATCCAAACTGCCTAAGAAAAGGGGTAGTTTATACGGCATTATGCCAGAGCTGTCCATGCTCTTATGTAGGAAAAACAGAAAGGTTTTTAAAAGACAGAGTTTATGAACATTTAAATTATATAAAAAAACACAATAAAAATATGCTCTGGCTAAACATATTAATATTTATACCGATCATGTTTTTAAATTTATCATAGTTGAACAGCATATTGAAAGTGGCAGGGGTGGTCCCTGGGGTATATTATTGGAGAAAAAAAGAGCTTGCCTGGCAATTAAGATTAAATGCATGGTGTGCACCAGGCATTAATGGTACAATTCCCATGTCATGTTAACACTTAAAGCATGTTTTAGATGTTTTTAGATGTCTGTATTTATTTAATGTTTATGAAGGTGATGTTTTTAAGGTTTGGATATTGTATTTTAAGTAATTTTGTATAAAATGGCAATGTTTCTTTAAAATTGTTGGCGGACTGTCGCATGATTTGTTGCACGTTTTTAAATAGTATCCCCATTTTCTTTAGTTATCTGACTTAGTCTCTAAGTATTTGTGACAAAAGTGCTTATCTGTACATTTTATTTGTGGGTTTGTGCAATAAACCGATTTTTGTGGTGTGAATTTTTTGCCCCTGGCAACTTTTGGATTTATCATCTTCTTACCGTCAGAAGAAATGAGCAATTGATCCAAAGATCTAAAAGATTTAATTCTGACAAGGTAGTAATCGAGTTGCCTGTGGACATCCAGAGTATGGAGTACCCTTTTCAGGTTCAGGAAAGAAAACAGTGAGATGGATAGTTTGGCTTAAAGTAATCTTGGATATGACATTAGGCATAAAAGGATTAGTTCTCAAAAAACCCTTTCTCTGTGGAAAATTAAATACTGTTGACTCACCATAAGAGTTAGCAACTCAGATAACCTTCTTGCAGAGGTCAGCGCAATCACTAAAACTGTTTTCCACACCTGAAGTCAGCGAGGTTAGCTGGTTCAAATGGTGTAATTGTTAGTTTCTCAACACAAAATAAAAATCCCAAGGAGGGGCCACTGGTTTTCTTGTAGGCCTCTTACATAAAACCCCTTTCAAAAACATTTTTACTTGAGAATACATTGAAAGAGGAGGATCCATGGGCAGACATGCTGAAATGGTCAAAGAATGAAGCTTGACAGAAGAGTAAGAAAGGCCATAGGACAGTAACTCGCACAAATATTGTAAAATCAGAGATCAACTAGCTTTGAATGGGTGCTGCTTACATTGCTGGCATCAACTAGAAAACCTTTTCCATTATTAACATATGATCTTCTAGCAGCAGGCTTTCTTGCCTGCACTAGTACCTGCTGCATATCCTCAGTAAACAGGTACCTAAAAGGAATTGCAACCCTATCTTCCAGGAAGCCAAATGAAAATGATTGGTTTCAGGGTATATCAAACACCCCTGTTCCTGTGTGTGTAGATCCAGTCTGTGAGGAAGCTTGTGGTAATTGCCCCCGGTCATTTCCAAAAGAAGGAAGAACCACACATGCCTGGGTTAGAAGGGAGTCACCACAATGATCTTGGGGGATTCCTTCTGAACCTTAAAATGTACCCTGGATATCAGTGGAAAGGGTAGGAAAGCATACAGAAACATTTACTGTCCAAGGAAAGGAAAAGGCATCTGTCTTCCAGCCCTTCTTATATGGAGTCCTGTAGCAGAATCACGACAGCTAATAGTTCAGAAATGAGGTAAACAGGTCTACTTGAGGAACTCTCCACAGATGAATCAAATTTTGGAAGATCCCCTGATCTTGTTTCCATTTGTGAGGATCTGCCCTTGTGCTGTTCAGTTTGCCATACAGTTTTGCTTTGACAGAACGTAGCATGCCTGTAGAGAGAGATTATGCTATAAAGCTATATCCCAAGCTAAAGTAGCTAACACCTGGTTCCCCCTTGCTTGTTGATGTACCACATGATTGTGGTATTGTTTGTGACAGTTTGAAGTGGTCCAGGAGACCAAAGATGATTCAGAGAGCTCAGTGCCTTGATCAGGACAAGCATCTCTTTAACATTCATGTGCTTGCATCTGACCTTGGTGTTCCGCACACCTTACACCTTTAACCCTCCTGAAACTCCTCCCCAAGCAAAGTTCAGTGGTGACTGACTGCTTTGGAACAGAGGGGGAGATGGGATATTTGTCTCCACAAAATGATTTGTGTACTAACAAACCCAAGCACTGGGATTTGAAAAGATAAAGGGTGTTGACACTGGGATCAGAGATATTTCAGATACCATTATATCCTTCGTATGTAAAGTCTTGCCAGGGATATTAAGAGAATAACAGATGCCATGAGACCAAAAATCCTGAGGTATTCCCTCACAACAACTGAATTCTGAGTGGAAACACTTAGAAACAGATCTAGATAAAGATGCATATTTTTCCTATGGAAGAAAAGCTCTTTGAACTGAGATGTCTAGCTGAAACTACAGAAACCCAATCTTGTGTGAAGGGTCTAAAAAAGATGTCCATCCTATGACTGAAAAAAACTCTAGGTGTAAGGGTTAAGAACACATTAACAACAAAAGCAAGGTACAGAAAGGAAAATTTCACTGACTGCCTCAGGTAGGTTTGGTCATTCACCAGAAGCTGTCAGTGATAATATGGGAAAGGGGAAGGAGAGAGGGATGTTGAAACAGATGAACACTACTCTTATGGTAAGTACATAACTTTCATATCCAGCATTGACTATTTTTATCCAATTCAACCTTTGAGACAGATTTCCAAGCTGAAGAACATGCAGGTGGCATCAAGGAAGACATTCCTGAGAATGATGGAACCAAATGAATAATGTGATCTGCACGTCTAATTTGTAATGAGATACAAAGGTAGGGGCAGTAGACCATGTTGCTGCTACACAAATGTCATCAGTGGGAATCATGAAAGACTTAGAAGTAGCCACTATTTTTGTAGAATGAGCTTTTGCCTATAAAAAAACCCAATTTATTACAAACAGGAAATTAATTCCAACAGTATTTTAGAAAGTATAACGTTTGATATGCTTTTACCCAATTTTGCTTTAGAAAGGGATATGAACAGGTAATCTGACATTGTTTGTCCCATGCAAATAGTATCTGAGCTGGCTATGAATATCTAGCATGAGTAGTATATATTCTCCTTTGTTTGAAAATCTGGGAAGAAAGAAGTCAACTGACTGATTTATATTTGTTTCCGTTGTCACATCTGGCAGAAAGGAAGAACTTGTTCTCATGGCCACTCTCTCTTTATGAAAGACCAAATTTGGTGGTTTACAAGACAGTGCTTGCAGTACATCAATTTGTCTAAAGGAGGTTATTATAACAAGAAAAATAATTCTCCATGTAAGAAATTTCAAATCTACTGAAGGCTTGAGCATAACCATCCCATGGAGCAACTGAATATCTGACTGGAGGTATGTGTTAAAAAAAAAGACTTTTGAAACCTTGAGACTATAGAAGCATCACTGTGTTCTATTTGGAAATTTGATATGGCAGCAGTCTGCACTTTGATACTGAAAAAGCTCTGACAAAAAAAAAAATCTAACATCACCAGAAGGGGTGCACAGAAAGGATTTAAATCCTTTGTGTGAGGCCCAAATGGAATATTATTTCCAATTGCTTTGATAATACCTTTTTGGCGGACTGTATTTGAGAGACAGAAATAATGTGGACAACTGAAGAAGATAGCCTGGTGTTTCTGGCTATTGTTAAAAACTATGAGGTCAGCTTCAGGGCTTTTAGATCTGTTAGAGGCAATCCAGAAGGGTGACTCAGAAGATCTGCCTTCAAATCCAACACCCATGAAGAATGCAACCAATGAGGTCAAAGGAAATAGAACTAAACCTGCTTGGGACAAAACGTAGCAATGAAAAGCACTCTGGTCTTGCACCTTCTAGTTGAATTAATTTTGTTGATAGTGTTATTGGGGGGAAGGCATAGAGGAGAACTAGGGGTCAATTCTGAACTACAGCATCCCTCTGTGACTGTCCCTGTGGAGGAATAAAGGCAAAGTAACTGCTGTACTTGATGTTTAGGTATAAGGCGAATAGATTGCTGCAAGGTTGACTCCAGTGGCTGAAAATGTGTGGCCATTATTTGATTGAGGGACCACTCATGAGGCAAGAGAACTGACCTGCTCAACTTGTCTGCTAGTAAATTTGACATCCCTGGAATATAAGCTGCTATTAGAAAATGATGGGGAGACATCAACCATTGCCACTCTCTCATGGCCTCCTGGCAAAAAGGATGTGATCATATTCCCTTGTTTGCTGATATACCAGACTTTTGCTTAGTTGTCAGTCTGAATGGAAATCACACCCTTGGGGAGGGAGTCCTGGAATGCCTGCAACACTAGGAGGACTACTCTCATCTCCAAGATGTTGATGTGAAGGTTGGCCTCTAGGGGTGTCCAAACACCTTAAAATGTCTTCCCCTCTAAATAGCCCACCCACCTCAGAAGGGAAGTGTCCATGGTTACCGGGCCCAGGGACTTGGTGGGCAAAAGGAAATTCCTTCCATTACTAACAGATAGGTTATCCACCACTTGATATAACCTCTGCAAACTTGCATGAGGTGAACTTTGGTATGAATTGGGTGAAGACTTTGCAAGCAATGAACTGACAGGGTCCACTGTAGTAGTCTCATGTAGTATCTTGCCAGGGGAACTAACGTAATCATAGAGGCCAACAAACCAAGCAGACAAAAAAATCAACCTTGCTTCAAAACAGTGCTGCTTAATGACTTGTCAGGCCATAAGGCATAGGGATAGTATTCTGGTGTCTGGAAGTTTGGCAATTTGAAAGACCACGTTGAGGTGACATCCACTAAACTCTGTGTGCCAAGTGAGTGATGGTTGACTTTTGGACTGATTGACTATAATCCTCAGTTACTGTATAAGGTGGATCAGTAGGTTCCAGTGTTGAACCAGCAGATCTCTGGAGGCAGTGGTAAGGAGCCAATCATCTAGATGATGGAACAACTGGATCCTTTGCAGTTGGAGACAAGCTGCTACCACTGTGATAATTTTCATGACCACCTGGGTTGCTATGGTGAGACTGACTGGCAGTGTTCTGAACTGGAAATGATTGGCTCCCAGATGGAAATGGTGAAATCTCCTGGATTGCCTCTCTATGTTTATGTGGTAGTAGGCATCCTAAATATCTATAGAGCACAACCAATCATCCTTTCTCAGAAGAGGCAATATGGACTGTACTGTGACCATCCAGGACTATGTCTTACAAATTGATTGAGATGGCTAAAGTCCCCTGTCTTTTTGGAACAAAAAAGAATATGAAATAGACTCTGGATCCTAACTGATCTCAGGGAGACCTGCTGGATGACTCTTTTTCCTAGCACCTTGAGAACTTCTGTTGCTGCAGATTTCAACTGACTGGGTGAAACATCAGGAATCTTTTTCTTCTTCTTTGGAGGACAAGAAAAGGAAATTCAGGAGCGTTAGTAGGCTGGTAAAGGGACAGCAAAACCCCTAATTAATGTGGTCTGCCTCTGCCCCATGGCAATTTCCATTTGATTTGCCTCCCCCTCTGCCCCTATGGCAACTTCCATTTGAGTTGCCTCCCCCTCTGCCCCGGGGGCCTGTCTGCAGGAGTGTCCTGGTGATAACCCTGTGAGGTTTCTGAACCACATATTCTTATCACTCCTTTGGATCCTAGAAAAGGTCCTTTGAATGTTGGTTGAGTGGATTCCAATGGCAGACAGGTTTTTACAACCTTGTTCACTCCTAGAAAGTCTCTCTCTAACTTTTGGTCTCAAACGTGTGGAACCATCAAATGGGGCATTACTGAAGGAAATATTAAAGCCTTCCACAAAATCACACAGGCACATCCAAGCATGCAAACACATGGTTGTGCCTGTGCCTGTTGTCTTGGTTGTGCCATCAGCTGCTTAAGAAATAAGATGCATGGACACAACAGATATGGACTGCAGGGTAGATGATTGGGAGTGGACTGTTTTTTGAACATCCACTGGTAATTTACCTACAAAGGACTTGGTAAGCTACTTGATCAGATCCATCTGCCATAGGGGCAAGATAATTCAGCTAAGTGCGAAGGATGCAGAAGCATATGTCTGTTTCTCAAACCTGTCAATGCCCTTGACTCCTTGTTTGGGGGGGGGGGTGTAAACAGAAGAACTCTCCCCAGACAATTTATTTTTTGTGGCTGATATTACCTTGGAATCTACTTAATTTTTATCATCATCTGGGAGTTTCTGAGAACACAGACAGGCAAACCTCCTCAGTACCAGTGGCCATAGCAGTGGAAAAAGTTATCAACTGAGTGATACAAACACTGTAAACAATGAGTAGCGACTTGTACAACATAAGTAATTAAATTTAAAGCAGATTTTTCCTCAAAAGAAAAAACTACAGACAAAAACATTGCTCATACTCTCACAGATAGAACAAACTTTAACTTTTGAGCCTGACAATTCAAAACTCTGAAAATCAAAGTTGCAGAAGCATACACTTTTTCAAAAGTAAAAGACTGAAATTAACTAAATGTTTTGTAGCAGTAGGATTACCTAAAGCTATAGTTGCTGGTTCAGGTTTAGGAAGAGTGTAGACTGAGAAACTTTATACATCCTATCTATATTTTAGGGGCCGCTGGCTGACTATAAGGAAAATTGCAGACAGTGATGCACACATCCTCCAAAGCTGACAGAACTGGAGGAATGGGTGAAGGTTCTGGAAATTCCTGCTGTAACAACTAATAGTATTTTCTGAGAGACTGGGAAACCGCAGTGTTCTCTCATTGAAAACATTGGTACATTCTGGAAATAGTGTCAGAGAAGGAGACCCCCCCCCCCCACACACACACAGGTATATTCACACACTGAGCTCTCCTTTGAGTCTGAATCAGAAATCTGAAGAGAAAACCCTGTTTCTGTCCATTCAACTTCCTGTCCAGACTCAGAATACTGAATCTCTTCAGGAAAAGAGGTATCTCTCTTCCTTTTACCAGAAACTACTTTAAAAGAAGAATAAATAGCCTGAATTAAACCCTGAGCCAGACCGATTAAATTACTCCTGACTAAAGAAATATGAGGAGAAGTCGATACATTTTTGGAGTAGATACATGTTTAGGTTTTTATTTCTTTTTGATGGGAAAAATGGGGCTAACAGGGTTATTAATGGCAGCATTTTCCCCAGGGATGGGCACAACATTCAGACAAAACAGGGAAGTCTTTGTTGTTCCCTTTCCCAGGACCAATAACAGTGGCTCTCCCTTGTCCACTGAGGGCACCCCAATGCCTGCATTGGACTTGGCTAACCCTTGGTCTACAATGGCTGTAGGTGCTACACCACAGGGATCTGGGGTAAAAAATGAGGAGTGCTCCAAGGTGCAAATAATGACCACAGCAGTGTCACCCACCTGCAGCTGAGGCAAATTGCTAGCCTGCTGTGGAGGCAAATTGCTAGCCTGCTGTGGTGGCAAAGGTTGTTTGCTTAAACGTGTCCTTCTGGTGTTGGAATAAGGACCAATCATGGAACAGAATGTCTGCTCCATGGTCAAGCCAAGTGACATGGTGTAGGTGCCACCTTCCTGGTGAAAACGAGCAGCAAAAGCTGAACATTTTTAAAGTCTTTAAAAGTTACTTTTTTTACACACAAAAAAAAAAAAACAGTAAAAAACACTTTAAAACACTTTGCTGGCCCAAAAAAGTAAAATAAACACAATGTATCCACGGATAAAATGGTTTTCAATTAACTTTTAAATAACGGGATAAAAGAATACTCTCATTTAAAATTACAAAACAGTCTCATGACAGTTTGCTAAACACAAACTGCTAGCTTTAAAATAATTTTCCTGAACAAAAAAGTGTTATAAAATAAAAAAATTGTTTAAAATAGAAATGTTTTTTTTCCCCAAAGGGAACTTATCTGCCCTACAAAGGATCACCACAAAAACCTGAAAGAAGCATACTCTTCAGTGGCAGGAAAGCTCTGAAGGACTTGGCACCCAATCCTGTCTTTTTAGTGAGCTTGGGTTGAGTAGACTGACCATTTGGGAGTGTGAAAGGTGCCCTTCAGCTTTGGAAGCTGGCTGGCTGTTATATCCTACACAAGATATAGCCAAAGCTACTGCAGCAATGATCAATACGATGAACATCTAACATTCATGCACTGAGGCATTGTGAAGTCAGTGCACTAACAATAAAGTATTACTCAGAAATAAGGTTTTAGGAGACAGTAATGGGGAAAAATATCTCAACCTCTAATCTCTTGCACCAACATTTGTTCCCTCTTAGTCTTAACCAGATGTATCACCTTACTGGCTTTCTTGTTAACTAACACAGAGTTATTCCTGATCAAGTCTCTCCAAGAGTGCTTGAACTTAAAGGTATGCAGCCTTTCTTCACAATATCCTGGACCACGCAAACCTGTGTAACACACAAGTAAAGAACTGGGTTATATCTCTTGATGATTCCCCACCTGCTCTCTGTATCCATCTATGCAGTTTTATCACATCAAGGCAATCTCTGAATTAAATGAAAAATTAAACACTGGATACAGACGTACAGGGAAATCGGAGTCAAATCCTATTTATTAACTACAAAGTTTAATCCCTTTCATCCAATAATTTTAAGGACTTTATCATACATTTTGGACAGCAAACATCTTGGTTTTATGCAACTTCTGAATTTCCTCTATATTCATAAAATGTGTTCTAATAAAATCATCTGTCCTTACCTCTGGGTAGTTTTCCTCAAGCAGTAAAACATATTCCACTACTCTAACATCAGCAGCAGCTAGATAAGGCCAGACTATAGTTCCTATACCATATCACTGTCCACTGGATCCATATAAAATAAACAGTGTCTTGCTGGATATGTTATATGGTGCTCTGGGAATGCATTCTGATGTCTCTTTTCCTTGATAAGTTGAGACATAACATAATCTTCACAATCAGTTGCCAGATGATAGCCTATTAATGCCTACTACAGCAAACTCCCTCCCTCCATTACATTAGCAGTAATTTCTAAAGCGAACTTATTAGATACACTCATGAGCTTTTTAGAACTAAAACCAGGCAGTACCTCCAAATAGTCAGTTGTGATCAGTGTACTATCTGGAAAGCAAATGTAAAATAAAATAAAGCTCACTGCTGTCAACTTAGTCATACTTTTGGCCTTTGACAAGAAAAAAAAAGTTTCACAATGAAAGCCATAACAAACCTAGTAGTACTTATGTTGTATAGTCTCTTTGCCTTTTGATTTGCCAACCACTTCCCCGCATTTAGATGTAGTTTGTCATTTAAATAAAGAATGCACATCTTAGTGAAATCTATTCTGATAAATTCTCATTACGTATCTAGTCTAATATCTAAATGAATGAAAACTCTCATTTAATTAGAAAGAAGTTTTTCTTTAAATAGTGATTTCCTTGTGTAAAGAGAAACAGAATGGGTATCATGCTACATAAAAAATCATTTACAAAAACAGCAAAACAGATAGATTGTTGCACTCTCCCCGGCCACATGTTCCACTGCATAGGGACAGCTGCCAGTAAGTCAAGGAACAGAATGGAGTCATGCAGCTGCATAAGTACTGCTTAATGCATGATCTCTTCCTCTTCAGTGTCAACTATTTTATATTTATTTACTTTGATATTAGGAATCTCCAGTTACATTATACAAAAATGCATGTTTGCTTTGCAAAGTCCAACTGCAGTGCCAGTTCTAATGAAGTGCTAATTTATTTCAGTAATTATCATTCTCCAAGCTATCATCTATTTATTCTGTCTGATAAAGGGAGGAATTATCGCATTGTGTTCCACAACCTCTAAGACTTTGCCCTTCCCCAAAACATGCAGTGAACCATAAAGCTTTCTGGTCACTCTCCACTACTTCCATTCTGTTTAAAATCATGCCAGTCCTAGTGATTACAAATAACCCTTTAACTCTCAGTGACAGACTTGCAGTACAATAGCAGCTACATCCATATCTTTTCACTCACAGATTGCAATCACTCCAACACTTCCATCTACCTCCAACTCCTGCTGAAATTCTACGTTACACCATGTATTTGTATTGCCTACACTGCTGCTTTTTTAACCTACTGAACTTGCTCTCTAGACAATTATTCTTAAATTATATAAGATCTCTTAGTAAATTCTGCTAATGGTTTGTACATTAACAAATTTACTACATTTTATACCATTTAACAGATTTTCTTTCTCTTAAAGAATTTAATAGCGATTTAATAACAAAAGCCTTTCTGAAAGCTGAAAATACAGCTTTCTAAAAATGACAACCATAAATATGCATAAAAGGGATAAAATTGCGATTTTAACTACTGTGTAACTTAAAAGACAAATAAAGTAAAATATTCTTACTTCTTCGTTAGGGTCATAGTGAGTAGAATAAAGATTACGAGAAGCAATGAACCAACAGCTTGCATTGTGTGATGATCGCTGAAAATAAAAAAAAAATGCTTAACAAGTACAAATACATACATTTCTGTTCTGTAACTTCAAAAGAGAGAGAAGGACTAAATACAAAACTCTAGCTACCACATAAAATCCCTTCTTGCTACATTCACAGAATTAAGTTTTTCTGATGCTTTCTTTAATGCAGTTACACACATGGAAATTATTATTAGAATTTCTGGAAATATTCAGGTCAACAGCAAGATGTCTAGTACACTGTATTACTTACAAGCAACCTTTCAAAGAGACATTAGTGAACCACTAGCCCCAGACTGCTACATAAAGACAATACCCAATCAATGCTCTAACAATAGGTGCGTAACAAGCTTTATTAAAAAAAGTGAGGGACAATTTAATTTCAAGTCTATCCTAGACAAAGTGTTTCTTATGTACAATTTACAATGGTTTTAAAGGGGAAATGTTGAGCACTACAGATATAAAACTAAGACTGATGAGATTATTTTTCAATTGCAGCACAACGTCTTTTATAGTATACAGTGCGTTTTTTAACACTGTACTAAGTAAGAATAAACTCTCAGTCCAAACTGAATCCTTATACATTCAAAATAAACATATTCAGAAATTACCTGAGCTGAGTACTGTAATCAATGTACTACAACTATGACCTCATGTAATCATAACAAAGCAAAATAACACACAATTATAAGACTTTTATATGCTGTGCTTGGAACCACACAGCTGGACTGCTTATTCTGTGAAGAGATAATGAACCGGCTACATTGTTGCTAATAGTTGACTAGACATAGCTGTGCTCACTTAAATGGAATCATGAAGTTGCATTATTTTCCATCTTAATTCTATATGGCAGTGCCACCCTTCTCATTTTCTGAATGTAATAATCATGTAGGACACTCAAGTGATTCCAAGACACACAAGCAGAGAAAATTTCCTAAGGCTATATATACTGGGCACAGCCTTGTATGCCTTCATGCAAAACTGTCTAAAAAAAACTGTACGACATGGTCAATCTTCTCTGGACAACAATACCAGTATACATATCATGCAGTCATTTTATCACTAATAACATACTACCCTTCATTGTTTTTGCCATGAAGGAAGCTTTAACCTTTAATTAGATCTGTCCATAGTGCCCTGCATAGCTCTACCTTTAAGGAGATAGTTTATCAAAGTGATGCCAATGCATGTGCTTACATTTCTTTGAACAGAAAAAAAAATCAAAACTTTAAAGATGTATTTGACAAAATAAATGTAATGTAAGCAGATCATTCATTCTGAAGTGTTAAATATGCATAAATGCATTCAATGTATTTTACATTCTCTCTCTTACAATGTTATATGACTTAACATGTGTCACAAATTTCTGAAATAAATCCATTATATAACTAGTCTGAAACTACCATCCCAGGTTCAGATGTGGCAGGATGGGAAAACAAACTTTGGTTGGAATCAATATTTGACTTGCCACAGTGGAGATTACAGCAATGTTCTTCTTTCGGCTTTTCCTAGTTAGGGGTCGTCACAGCGGAACTTCAGTCCACTAATGATTGGCAGTAGATTTTTACAGTGTCGAGGTGCCAGCTCAATGCCCAACCTTCAACGAAGGCACTCTCATTTACGCATGTCTTTCGAACGCCACTCGACCGCGGGGAGGACATGTGCTCATTGAAGTGAAGCTGAAATGATGAAATCCATAGCATAACTGAGCTAACTATACTATACAATGACAAAAATAATGCAAACGGGCACATTTTGTACATTTAAAAAAGTATATAAATCTGGAGAAACTAAGTACTATTTGTTGCTTATTGTCACTTAGCATTTTCATGCTATATCCCCTGTCTAGACAGTTAGACATTTTCATTTTATTACTACATCAGGTAGTATTTATCAACTTATTTTGTTCTCCTCACATCATGATGTTAATGACCACAGTGGGCATTGGTTTGACCTGTGCAGCCAATACTGTATTTATATGTGGATGCTGCTACTGTACTCAAAGAAAAGACAAATTGTTATAATGAAAACACCATACCACCTTACCTCCTTTCTAAAGGATAGAGAAACATACCTTGATTAACTTCAGAGTCAGAATGTTTTATTATCTTCTTCTCCTTATAAAGAGAATACTACAGCATTTGGTTTGCTGGTTAGTTTCCCAGATACGCTACGTTCTGTACATATCTAGCACATATTCGTCACAACCTCAAACATTTCCATTCCTAGCACAGCACAAAAATATGCCAGTTGCTGAACTGTTAATACCCAAATTGCCCACGAATCTTCAACAATGGACTGGTAATCAATCCAGGAATAATTCTGTCACATAAGCCCACTGCCTGCCAGGATAAGTCCTGGCTTCGACAAGCCTGAATAAGTTACATCAAGCACTAAATAATGAAAGAATTAATAATTGCTTTTACTGTAAACTCAGAGAGTCCTGCAAGGTCATTTTGCTACTGGCACAGTTCTTAAAATCCAGTGACTTCTGTGAAATTGAGAGGAAGCTGCCTACACGTCAACTAATGCAGTGCTACTAATGTGAAGTTACTCTTTTCATGACAGCTGGGTGTGCCACAAACTTTTTCAGTAAAGTTTATTTAACCAGAAAAGAAAGTAAGGTTTGACCAATAAACGAAGAAACATTTGTTCCAAAACACGATGTACTGAGCTCACTGTAACCCTACAGGGTTCATGTACAGCCTTTTTCTTTCTTTTTCAACATTAACACCTGAATATGGATACAGTATAGCTATTTAATGGCTGCTTTACTGAAACCTGTTAAACAATAGCCAGACAATCAAATGGAATGTTCAGACGTCACTTAAGGGGAGGTTTCTTGCACTTTACTTTAATAACTAACTCAAGGGACACACACCCTAAGAAAATGTTATAATCAAGTCCACAAGCTTTGTTTGACCATCTGCTTCCAGTCAAACAGCTGCAGTAAAGCTGCCAACAAAATTACTATATTCTGTGGAAAAACATTACATTTGGATCAAATTTTGGTGTTTAGTGCTCTGGGCCTTGTCTGAATGGTTAAACGCTTGGATTTCTTTCCAGCTCTCTAAACATTCTGCACGAATATTCTAAAAGCACAGTAGCTCAGTGGTAAAACTTCTGCCTCAAGCTCCAGTGTCTGGGGGTTCAATCCTAACTTTCTAATATTTGTGTGAAGTTTTCTATGTTCTAACCATTTCTGGTGTATTTACTCTGAATGCTGCAATTTCCTCTCACCTATCAAAAACATGCTGATTATACTATATATACTAAAACTGTCTAAAAATATACATATATGTGGAGATGTTCCAGGCATTTGAAGATGGTGTCATGGCTAAAAAGGGTCCAAGAAGGGCCAGTTCACTCACCCTGCTTGAAAAGATATAACATCTTATTAAGCTTCATTACTTTTCAGTGTTGAAACCTGGGAAGCATAAACCAACCCTACTTCCTGCACATTAGATCCTGAAGCAAAATCTGGCCTTTTCTTTTAGATTGAATAGAAGACTTGGAATGTAATGAGTGAAAGCTTTAAATAAGCACTTGACAAAAGAAAACCATTCTTCTTTTACACGCTTAGCTGAAGTAGTGGAAAGAGAGGACACACGCTTAACTTTATGCAACAGAGTGGCAAGGCTAATAGAGTTAACAAAGAATGAGTTGCAACAGCATCATCATACACCCATTCAGTATAAGTAAGGAGGTGAAAGGTAGCAACATTCATTACAATAAGGTAAAAAGAACAATTACCAAATTTCTATGAACAGGAGTATCATTGAGGATACCTCAAGGAGTTGTTGTTGTGACACACAAATCAAGGTAGCTTAGTTTCACCAGATATTTATAAGTATATAACTACCAATACAATTATTAATATTTGCTATATTCAACATATTAAAACAATGAGTAAAAAGGCCGCACAGGAAAACCAAATGGTTAAAAAAACACATAAAGAAAAATCTAGCAAAGCTAGACTTTCCACTGTGTGATACCTTAAACCTCTTGTATCAGAGGCAACATGGGATATAAGGATATCAGGTGTTTCAGCTAAATGGCAATTCTGAATGTCCAAGACTTTTTCTTTTACTTTTATTTTTAAGTCCATTTACGGACAATTTTAGGCCAATAAAGCCAAACCCCTCTAGCTGTGAACATGCATGTGTCTGCCTTCTTGGATATCAGTTGGGTACGACAACCCTGTGTTTCCAAAAGTCAAACATTCCTCTTATGCTATGACGATGATGCTGTAAGAAGGCAGAAACATACATGCCCACAGCTAGAGAGGGGTTTGGCTTTATTGGCCTGAAATTGCCCATAAATAGACTTAAAAATAAAAGTAAAAGAAAAAGTCATGGACATTCAGAATTGCCATTTAGCTGAAACTCCTGATATCCTTAAAGGGTTATTTGCATATATTCCATGATGGCTCTGATACAAGAAATTTAAGGTATCACACAGTGGAAAGTCTAGCTTTGCCAGATTTTTCTTTTTGTATATTCAACATACTGGGAAAATATTTATAAAATTATTAATCACTTAATACATTTATCTAAGAGATGTTCAATAGATGTTTGATATGAATGACACACGATCAAGTAAAAACAACATCATTCATTGGTTATCTTAGACCTTATGCATCTAGTGTGTCACACATTTGTAAGTGTGTCAAAACTCCTTGGAAACCACATACATCAAATAAGTTTATCCTTCAGTGCAGTATTATATAGGTAGTATTACTTCCATTTCTCAGGGAGATTGTAACAGAAGGTCTACTGCTTTTTGAATGACCAATATAAAGCAGCTTTCTCTGTTTTTTTTAACAAAGCCTGCCTTTCTACAGTACATAAGCTGATGATTATCACAGCAAAAATATGGTGTTTTCTGGAAAAAGAAATCGGATATGAATATACTAACTCACTTTTAACACTAATTTTTGGTTAAAAACTGTTGCATACCGCTTACTCAGAGGTGATCTCTGCCTGACACACAAGGCCAAGTCCAACCCAGAATTGATGGATATGCTCCACCTAAAAAAAAACAAATCCCCGAGAGCCACATGCTCTAGGGATCTAAACCTCACCACAACGATAAATCGGAGGGATAGATTCCTGTCCCAGAGACTCCCCATGCTTTGGAACAGGATTCCAATCTACATTAGGCAGAGCCCCTCACTAACACTCTTCAAGAGAAACCTTGACGAGTAGATGGGAAACAGAAAATTTACCCAAGGGATCACTATAGTGGCTCTGCTGGACAGAGACACTGGGAACTAATGGCACTGCTGGACAGAGGCACAGGGAACTAATCTAAGGGGGTGGCAAAAGCCAACACATTCTGGCTAGGCTTACAGATGCCCTCGGGCAGATAGCCTAGTACTTACCTATGAATCCATAAAAAATCATGAAAGCAGCTACAGCAAGGTATAAATCAATAGATCTATACAATACAAGTGTTTTTTGGTTTACATTATACCCAGAATAGTAGCACTGTATGAAAAACGCCAAGCGGCAAGGAAATCCATAAAGCCAACGTAAAATAAACAAATCCCAAAGTGTAGCAGAAGACAAGGAAACCATGTCTGATGAAGCAGTGTTGAACACTGTAAAAGCGCTTATTTTTTTTTACAGTAAATCCATTGGTTTTATCCTCATAATTCTTTGGAGTTTCCTTGCCTTCTGCTACACTTTGGGATTTGTTTATTTTACGTATACCCAGAAAGTACAGTTTTGTACCTACCATAAATGTAGATGTCCGAACAGGATAGCATCTGCAGTCATAACAAATGGGTTGTCCTGTCGTCAGGCAGCCCTTCGGTCGGCCGGATTGTCCGGCTTCGGCTGATGTCGCACTTCACCCGACGTCATCTCTGCTGGTCTTCGGGTATAAAGGCATCAGCCGACGCCATTTTCCTCAGTGTTTCTTGCCCCAGATGCCAGTTGCCCTCTTGATAAGCTAAATTTTGGATAAATGCCAATGTTTCCAAAAAAGTAGAAGGCAAACACAAAAAATAACAATGTATGTACATATATACAAACAAATACACCATAAGAGACTCCCCCCCAGCTAGCTATTAGGAGGGTAAATACCCTAGGAGTACCACAGAGGGGAAGGAGGTTGGGTAATCCTGACTGCAGATGCTATCCTGTTCGGACATCTACATTTATGGTAGGTACAAAACTGTACTATGTCCTTCAAGGATGCATCTGCAGTCATAACAAATTGGTAGAATACCATAGCCAAACTAGGGGAGGAGGAAAAAGAATTATGGTGTAGTTAGGATCCCTTGCAGTACAGCAGTGGCAAACCCTGCTCGGGATCTAGAGTTATAGAGGTAAATTATAATGCTTGGCAAATGTATGCACGGAGGTCCAAGTAGCCGCCTCAATAATGTCCTTGGTTGCCACTCCTCGTAAGAAAGCTGTGGTAGTGGCTGTAGCCCTTGTAGAATGAGGTCTTATGCTCTGTGGAATTGGGTTTCCGTGGTAGGAGTAACAGAATCTTATGCAATTTCCTATCCATTTGGAGATTGTCTGTTTGGAAATTGCTTTTCCTTCCCTTCCTGTTGCATAGGCTACTAAAAGCTGGTCAGTTTTTCTGTCACCTTTCGTTCTGTCCAGGTAGTAGCGTAACTGTCTATGTACATCCAAGGTATGCAGCAGTCTTTCCCCCCTGTTCTGTGGATTGGGAAAGAAGGTAGGTAGGTGGATTGCCTGGTTTAAAGACACTCTGGATACCACCTTAGGCATAAATGTAGGATTAGTTCTCATGGACACCCTATCTTGATGGAAGATTAGGAAGGGTTGTACTGCCATTAAGGCCTGTAGTTCAAACCCTCCTTGCTGAAGTAATTGCCAGTAGGAAAGCAGTTTTCCATGATAGGTGTTGAAGATCTGCTGTTGCTGCTGGTTCAAATGGAGGGAGTGTCAATTTTTCTAGCACAAAGTTCAAGTCCCATGCTGGTAATGGTGGTTTCCTAGGAGGTTTTACATTCTTGATCCCTCTGAGGAACTGCCTGAGTAGAGGATGCGAAAAGACAGGTGGATCAAGCTGTATTCTGCTGAAATAGCTGATGCATGTATCTTGATGGAGGAATAGGACAGGCCTGTATGTAGAAGCTCTGCCAAGTACTCCAGGATGTTAGCAATATCTATGTTCGAAACATCTTTTCCTCTTTCAGTACTCCAAATGACAAATCTTTTCCATTTTCCTGCATAGTTCCTTCTTGTTGAAGGTCTGCGGGCTTCAAGGATAATGTCTTTAACCCTTTGGGATAGGTCTGGGTTAGTTGCTGCTATGTGATGTTCCAGGCAGTCAGTTGCAAGGTTTTTAGGTTTGGGTGCATGATGTTGTAGTTGTTCTGAGTTAACATCAAAGGCATCAGGGGTATTGACCACATTCTCCCCTGAGACATGCTCCTCAGCAATGGATACCAGTGTTGTCTTGGCCAATTCAGAGCTATCAGGATTATCCTTGGGAGTTCCTCTTTGATTTTCAGTAGTACCTTGTGCATCAAAGGAAGAGGTGGAAATGCATATGCTGTCAGGCCTTTCCAACTGAAGGATAGAGAGTCCACCTTCCATGCAAGTGGGTGGTATGTCCTTATGCAGAATTTTTTGAGCTGGTGATTGAGTGGGGATGCGAATAGGTCTATTTGTGGCATTCCCCATTTCTTTGTGATGGCCTTGAAGATGTCCGGTGTAGCATCCATTCGTGAGCATCCGAGGTGGTTCTGCTTAACATGTCTGCTAGGGTGTTTTCTTTTCCGGCACAAATACTGCCTGTAACTGGATGTTGTAGCTCAGAGCCATATTCCAAAGGTCCAGAGTCATTCTGCATAGGGGTATGAATGAGTGCCTCCCTGTTTGTTGATGTACCACATGACTGTGGTGTTGTCTGTCCTTATCATTAAATGGCCTTCTTTGAGGAATGGTCTGAATTTCTGGATTGCTAGTTTTACTGCCAGCATTTCTTTTTGGTTTATGTGCAGGTGCAGCTGGTCTGGAGTCCACAATCCTTGTATGCATTTGTCCAACATGTGCGCCCCCCAGCCTAGGTCTGAGGCGTCCGTTGTGATGGTTTGGCTTGCTTGAAAGTTGTGGAAGGGCAAGCCTGGGTTTGACTGGCATGCTTGAGCCCACCATAGGAACTCCTGTTTCAGGCATGGGATTAGTGGGATTTCGGTTTCTAAGCTGTGCCTGTGTTGAGACCATAAATTCCTTTGCCCTGTTCTGTTATTGGTACTCTTTCCACAGCTCTTATCTTTATTAATTGCGCTATCTGCTTTAGAGCTTCTGTTTTTTGATTTGGAGGTAGGTTTGGCATTCCTCTTTTTACTGGTAAGGTGTGGAAGTGGAACCTGTAACCTTGGTCTATGGTTTGCAAAATCCACTTGTCTTTTGTGATATAGTGCCAATTTTTCAAAAATAAGGCTAACTTTCCGCCTAAAGGTGCTGTTATTTGCTTCCTGGTAGGCGGTGTCAGAGCCAAGTCACTGTGATTGTCCTGTTGCAGTGGCAGTGGTTGTGTCTGTGCCTCGGTTATTGCCTTGCCACTGTCGTCCTCTGTAGGCACCTCCTCTGGATTGATTTCTGCCTCTAGAGCATCTATTCCTGCCGCTTTGAGATTTTGAGGAGTCTGGAAAGGACCAATTTTTGGCAGGCCAGTTCCTGCTAAACCTTGGGGGCTGAACCTGTAAGAAATCCTTAACTGTTTGTACAGATTTTGCCTTCTCTTCCATTTTCTTCATTACTTGCTGAGCAGGTGTACCAAATAGACTGGCTTTATCCATAGGAGCATCTAACAGCTTTGCTTTAACATGATCCGGCAAGACCTGTTCTTTCAACCATGCATGCCTTCTTATCACTGTGCCAGTCATGGCTGATCTAAATGAAGCCTCCAGTGCATCATAGCCACATTTTAAAGAATGGTTACTAACCTGCTGAATGTTATTCACCATTTCTAAAACATATTTCTTATCTAAGGAATCATCAGTGGACAGCTTCTTAGTTAACTGATCAAGCATAAACTCTTGGTATTGGATCATATGAAACTGACAGTTTAAAGCTCTAGCTGAGAAAGTAGCAGAGGTGTACACGTTTTTTCCCCATCTCTCTAAGGACCTGGATTCCCTTTCAGAAGGAATAGGGTTTTTGCTGAGGTCGAGGCTACTGCCTTAGGCCCCTGGGATATAGTCTCAGGATCTGCAAGTGGGGCCTTGTATAGGTGGTGATGAGTGTCTGGCACCCTGTAAAATCTATCTGGTTTGGCAGGGGCTGGAGGTAAAGTATCAGGAGCAGTGCAAACATCATTAAATGCATCATCCACAACAGGCAGTACTGGAGGTATAGCTAAGGGCCTATGTTGTGGTAAGTGCAGAAATGTCCTAAGCCTTTTTCTTGAATCTGAGAAATCTTGTCCCTGCCATTGGAATTGTTCTCTCATGGCATGTAAGGTTTCCCCAAAAGAAACTTCCTCTGGTGGAGAGGCAGATGGAATGGATTCTTCAGCATCGGAATCTTCATAAGTAGAAAAAGGAGCCTCTGGCTGATCTGTAATGTCTGAGTCATCCGAAGAATCATCAGAGGACACTGGCTCGGGGGGCTCTGCTCTAGGTCTCTTTTCTGGGGGCTGAGAGGCCCTGTCTGGGTGAGATTGGGATCCCCTAATTAAGGATATTAAATCCTCTGCCAGAGTAAGCATTTGTGAACTAGAAGTGGGCCTGTGTGAGGGGGGCTTAACAGGCACTGATTTAACAGTTTTGGCTGCTTTAGCCCTGGCAAAGGCCTTAATAGACATGGCTGCAGGAGGCCTAGCAGCACCACGTGCTGGGGTAGAGACATCCAAAGGAATGGTGTCTGATAAATCACTAGGAAACCCAGTAGTAGGCAAAACCTCTGAGGCCGATTCAACTAAGGTAGCAGGAGCCTCAGTAGTAGTCGTGGATTCGGCTGAAGATTGACCGGGTTTCGGCCGAAACCGAGACACTCGCGGCTTGCTTAACCGTGGTTTCGGCCGAAACCGCGGACCGCGAGTGTCGGTCTTTTTCTTTGCGTTTTTTAACAATTTGGGTAGTCGGAGGATCCGACGGCATAATGTACGCAAAATCTGAGCCGAAAAACTGTTCAGCAAACTCCGACCGACGCCTAAGCGTTCGTCGGTTGAAGGAAGCACAGGCCGAACAAGCTGCTACGTTGTGGTCTGGGCCTAAGCAAGGCAGGCAGTAAGAGTGGAAATCTTTATGAGGTATTTGTTTCCCACAAGTTAAACAGTTATTGACTTTTTCTGACATCGGCTGAGGCAAGAAAGAGTCCCCAACGGGGTACTTAGCTTTTTAGAAGTTTTCGAAGTAGTATTCGGTAGTAGTAATCTCTGGATCTGACCGACCGGCACTTGCGAACAGCTTCTGCTTCGGGTGCCGCGCGGCAAGAAAGACTGAGGAAAATGGCGTCGGCTGATGCCTTTATACCCGAAGACCAGCAGAGATGACGTCGGGTGAAGTGCGACATCAGCCGAAGCCGGACCCAGACTTTGGAATCCGGCCGACCGAAGGGCTGCCTGATGACAGGACAACCCATTTGTTATGACTGCAGATGCATCCTTGAAGGACATCAGGTTATATCACGTCTACAAATAGCTACTTTTGCCACTGTAAAGCCTTACAGCAAATCTTTATTGCCACTGTATAGCCCCCAAGGCTGGTGGTCCTTTCCTTAAGTATATGAATGTTGGGTGAACACACATGGCTGTTACTAAAGCTTTACCTAAGAGGGCTATATCTTTATCACCTTTGTTATTCCTACTATATAAGACAGAGCTCATCCAAATAAGGTTCTCATAGAAATCATTTTAACAATCATGGTCACCAAAAGACTCATATTTGATAAATTTGAAAGCCACACCTATACCTATATTATCAAGGACAGAAAAGGGTTAATTGCATATGAACTATGTGTATTCCAACAGATTATCTGAATAAGTATTAATGTTTTGTCATTTTTTGCTTTTTACTGTTCTGTTTTGTTAGATGATTTGTGTAGCTTATTTCTGTGAATTCTTCGGTTTCTGTTTCATTCTTTCCAACATCTTTAGTTTCCTTCTTTGCTATCGCTGTGTTTGTGATATGTTTCACACTATACTGTTATTCTGTATGGTTTTAACTGAAATAAAAAGTAACAAGAAGGAGGGTGTAAATATTAATATGAGTTTGTACTGTGTCATGATACACTGATGAAAAGAAACAAATAATTATTTTAATTTCAAATTACATTCTGTGTCCTGACAAAATCATGGTTAAGCAGCTATAGTATAACTGGAAAAACATCCACCAGCTGATATGTTTAACAAAACTATACGCCAGCATGGACAGGTCTAGTTTTGACTGGATACAAACTCTAAAGCTCCTCAAAACACCAAGTTATATAACTGAAACTAATAGGGATGTGTACAAAAATTGAGGAAAACACACTGATAAATACACTAAGGTCAAGAGTTCTACACTAAACTGAAAATCAAGATCTAAAATTACAGACACTGAGCCAATCCTTGAAGAAAACGATCTCTGGGGGGATGAGCTTGATGGTTGAAGCCATAGGAGTATAAGCCCATATCAACCCAACAATGTTATTGGAACCAAACTACAACAGTGAAAAATCCATGCCAGTTTGCATCTGCACTGCTCTTGTTGGTACCAAACCAAGAGGGTCAAGGGTGGTGTCAGGTCTGTATCTGTACTGACATTATTGGTGTTGAGCCACATGGGTCAAGGTTAGTGCCACATCTGCACATGTATCCATGTCATCTGTACAGAACCACAGCAGACGAGATCTGTGCTGAGCATGTGTTTGCATCAATGCTATGGACGCCAAATCATGAGACTCAAGGTTGATGCTAAGTCTACATTGACACTGACAACCTATAATGTTATCAGCTTTACAATGCATGAGTCAAGGTTAGTGCCGAGAAAAAGAATAAAAAATTAGCAGGAAAGAGAATCCTGGGCCAGAAAGGACTGTCTGGGTTGAGAAGTACTCCAGACAAACAGTTCAGGGTCATAAGACAGGTCAAGATTTAACAGAATTTCATTCACTGCTCAGAAACTGATCATTCCAGAGGTCAATTTTTCAACTAGGGTTTACAGTAACAGAGATCTATTCCATCCAGCTAGATAAGGGCCAACGCAAGACTGAGGTCAACATTCAACTCAGCTTGATGCCTTATCAGCAACTGACCCTCCCTGCAGCTTGCCATTCAACCCCAAACTGAGGTGGATGTTGAGGAGAAGAGTGGACTTGAACAAAACAACTTCAAGGAAGTAAACTGTTGAAGGTAAAGAGCTCAAAGTCCAGGAGCCAGGTAAAAATGACAACGACAAATGACACAAAAGCCAGGCTGGTAAGAGGACCAAAGTGCAAATCTTGTTTAACTGTCATAAAAATAATGCATCTTTCACGGTTTCAAATACCACGTCTTGCTCAAAAATAATATATATTTTTTGTTATTTGGAAATCCCATCTACAAAGGCTAACTCAATGGAATATCAGAAACACCACAGCAGAGCAATATACTAGAAAAGAGACAGTTGCATGCATCATGATAAGCAAAATACATTTAAAGTCCAAAAAAAGTAGATGGGCCAGATTCAATAAAACCTACACCAAGTGTACACGATATGTATTCAAGAATATTCTTATAACATTTTTTTGTTCTTTCTAGTCACTCAGAAAAATTACACTAAGTGTACATGTAGTCTACACTTTGTGGTAACCTTCATGAATCCCTGTCAATATTTAAAGCTGCAAGAATATCAGTAGGAAGTAGGTGTGAGTTATGTCTATGTTGAATATTCATTCAGAATGGTGTACACTTACTGTAGGCTTTACTGAATCCTAGGCGATGTCTGTTTTCAATTATCTTGACTCAACAGTTCTACCTACAGAATTAATAGTAACTACACAGCAAGAATCTAATATAATGAAAAAGGTGAATATCAAAGGAGGGGAAGCAGTCAAGTTAAACTTTCAAATACTTACCAAAAAACTAAAGGATATAGAGTCAAAAGTTACCAGGAGAAGAGATAAAGAAAAAAAAAAAGAAAGAGAAAAATAGGCTCCCTGGTGAAATGCTGGGAATTGCAATGCTATGTCCTGAAACATTAACAAAAAAAAATGCAAATAAACATCACTCTTCTTCT